>NC_139966.1:38811708-38849208 GCF_963993115.1 Abramis brama | reverse complement strand
AACCGAAATCGCAATTTGGCTCAGTGCGATTATAAAAAGGCAACATTTTAATTAAATAAGTATACGTGCAGCGCGTTTCATGGTGAAGCACACAAACTGCAATCAGTGCGGATCGATCGGTTTGGCAGTAAATGCTGATCCATCTCTGCAAGCGTTTTTTATAACATCAGGGCTCAATGCTAAGGATTTTTGGCTCGGTCTTCTTTGTTGTAAACTACCTTATGGATTATTAAAAGATTGTTTTTTTTCATCTTCTTCATTGTGCGTTTGATATCACCTCACAACCTGTCACAGTAGTCTGTATCATTTTCATTTGTTTGTTTAAAAAAAAAAAATTTAAATCCCAATCCTAATTTTAACCAGAAAAATTACAATTAGATTTTTCCCCAACTCATGCAGCCCTATTGCACTGTACCTAACTATTTTTTTTTTCTCTTCTGGAGCCCCAGCGACAGATATGAACATGAAGTCCATCAACTGAACGTGCCTTGCATCAACACATTCATTCATTATAACAGATTGATTTAGGTTTGTTTTATGTCAGTCTTGCCAGATTGAGTTATTTATTTGGTGTGGACATTCACCCCCTAGTCCAGGATGTTAGTGGTTCTTGCAGGTTTTAGGGGCCAGCACAGAGGTAGAACTGGTTTTGAACCACCTTTTCCCTGTCGGTGGAAAAGGGACAAAGACTTGGTGGCGGGCTATTTTCTAAAATGCAAATTCTGTTATTATTTACTCACTCTCATTTCATTGCAAAAGGGACTTTGTTCTTTTGTCCATACAATAGAAGTCAATGGTTACCAAAACTGTTTGGTTATCCAACATTCTCCGAAATATCTTCTTTTGTGTTCCACAGAAGTCAGTCACACTGGTTTGGAACATGAGGCTGAGCAAAAAAACTAATTTCAATATTGGGTGAACAAACCCTAAATAAGCTGCCACCCAGCAGACTATAGCAACCACCTAGAACACCTTAGAAACTGCTTAGGAACACTATGCCATGGCGGCTGCAACTTTTTTGCATGTGCAAGCACCACTCACGTTTTCTTGTTCATCTTTATAGGCACAAGACCAAATTCCACCCTAAAGCCAAGAAACCACTCTCTTTCTTTCTCTATCTCTCTATCTCCATTTCTCTCGATCGATATTCTCCTCGCAAAATCACCATCCTGCTCATCAGCCATTTGTGACTCATAAATCTATCATGTAACATACTTCATCTCGAGTATCAAACTTCACGCTAATTACTGCAGCATTAGGCTAACAGGCTACCATTTCATACCGTAACGTTTATAATGGCTTGGAAACTTTGTTTGATTTAAGAACTTTCCTCATTTGGCTCCAAGAACTCACTTAGTAATTTATTTCAGACTAATTTTCTCAATCAAACGGAGACGGAATCTTAATTCAGTGTTAGCACCAGGATTTCCCAGAAGAACATAGAGGTTTAGTGCTAGCATATATAGACCAGGCTTAATCGTGGCAATCTGAGAGGGTTAACCTAATTTAGTAGCCTATAGAAGGTGCTGCGGTGGATTAGAGCCCACCTCGGTCAAACCAACGGCCAATTAAAGCCTTAATTATCCCGTTAATTATGCAGACAGGAAGTATCAGCTGCCGCCCGATTGTGTTTGGCTCTCAGGAGGACAGGGACCTAATGGCCGATGGTAGTCACCACAATGTCACACACAAATACACACTAAGTGGTGAGACAATTTAATTTCTGAGAAGAACAAAGACAATGGCGGAGATGTTAGTCTGTGCTTTACAACAGTCGTAATGCAAACAAATACGCATCATTCGTGAAGTAGCATTTTTGGCTGTTTCGTTTGCATTAGTTATCTGTGTGTGTAAGCCCTATTGCCTGCTGGGACACCACTGCCCAAAGGGTTCCTGTGTTTATGTGTGTACCCCGTTCTCTTATCTACTGAGGGAACCAGATATTGGACCCCTATATGATGTCACAAAACTAATCTCTCAACACACACACCTAATTACAAATAAGGCATGCCTGCCAGCATCAAGAATCTAATCACATTTCAAGCCAAGCGAGTAAATTCAGCTTTCTGCACTCTATTCCACACACACACACACACACACACACTTCTGCCCTAAAGCTACAAAGATTGGGTCCAGCTTCCAAGCAGCCATGAGGTGTGCGAGTGTTAATGTATTCATGGAAATATGTTTGTTTTCATTCAAACACAAATCGAATTCTTAAAAGAATTAATTACACATGATATTAACTCCAAGTTATTTAATATTAATATATAAAATCTTAAATCTTGTGCTTCTCAGATTATTCTGCAGAGAAAAATGCCTCTCTAATCTCACTTGTGTCTCAGTTTAAAAAGGTTTAAAAAATTCTCAAAAATGAGATTTTTTTGAGAAAAATTCTTTTTGAAAATGAGAATTTAAATGAGAAAATGAGAATTTAATTTCTCATTAATGTCTCAAACTGTGCTTGGATTTGTCAAGATGCCAAAGTCTGCAATCAAGAGATCTTAGAATGAACAAATATTTCCCATCATATTCATCCAAAACAAATTAATATGATCTATAATAACCATATTAATTTCATAGTTCAATATTCTTCACATCAATCATCTTGTTTTTTTTGTTTTTTTGATCTCCTTCAGAATTGTAAGAGAAACATCTGAGACAAAGTTGATGCTTAAATGAAACATAACTGACAAATCTATTAAATCTCCTGAATTATGAAAGTGCGACAACAATAGCAATAACATTTTACTGCATGGGAGTAAATGTGTTTGGGGAAATAAATAAAAAGGAAAAAAGAAAAGAGAAAAGAGAAGAAAAAGAAACTTTGCAGAAAGGTGGGCAGTTCATGACCTGGTCAGGAATGTGGTGTGTCCTTCCCAGAATGCCTCAGGAAATGCCCTGTCTTGTCAATCAAATTTTTGGGGTATACTGTGAAGAGAATGACTGTCTACATGTCTGATAACATTTCCTGTGTGTACAGGTTTAGCTATATAAAAGACCAAATGTCCTCACTTATATAGTGAACTATGACAACCAATTAGTAATGACATTTTACTGGTCCCTAACTGACTTAAAATCATGTTTTTATTTAAATATAGTGTTTTGCACATAGTTGGTTAGGCCATATAAAATATCACTAACCTGATATGAAGCGTGCGTGTGTGTGTGCGTGTATGTGTGTATGGAACTGAGTTTGCATATATAATTACACAAATTCCATTTTATTTAGCAGATTCTCTTCAAAGAAACGCCTCCCCACAGTCAGAAAATGGGCGGGCCTCAGGAGCAAACAGCACTGACAGCTTCCTTCCTCGGGATAAACACACCCCGACCCCTTTACACACACTCACACACACCAGCTTCTCCTCAAGGTAAACATACCATTACCTCTTACATGCAGGTCAGGGAGTCGAACGCTCACAACTCATCAACACACACACACTCCACTTGTCTTTGTATTCAGTGTTTAAGAGCTCTTTTATGAGTGTGAGCCAGTGCTCAGAGTCATTTAGTTAACAATATTTCAACAACCCATCTCTCTCTGTCTGTGACCTTGTTTTTTTGTGTGTTGTTTGTTTTTTTGCTGAATTTAAAATGCATCCTACATGTTGTACTGCCATGGTACTAAGTGATTACCATATTCATGTACTAGGACTAGAGATGTGCACGAGTATTCGGACATAACAGCAATGATCGATCATGAAAACGATGAACGCCATGAATTTAAAAAATATATTTAAAAAAAAAAAAAAATTCTATTGCGCCATTTTGGGCGGTTGCTGATGTCTGATTGGTTAGGACAGCATGCAGTCCAGACTAGTGAAATAAAGTGTAAAAACTATGGATTTGAAAGTGCGTAGTGATGCCTGGAACCACTTTGATCATGAAAATACAAGTGCAAGATGTGTGGCACCAATCTGTCATATACATAACATTATAATGAGAACACTATTTTAATAGAATGTAAAAAATGACAAAAATGACTAAAATGCACACCCCTAACTACATGGCAACGTACTTCAAAGAATGTCTAAAAACTTGCGCCATGGTACGGTACATGTCCAAAAAAAAATAAAAAACATGGAAGTACTACATCTGTAAAAACAAAAATGCTAATTATACATAGCCAAAAACATGAAAAAATATGCTATATGTCCAAAAAACACGGAAGCACTATGGTGCATGTCCAAAAAAAGAACATGGTAATACCGTGTCCAGTTAAATACCATGGTGAATTTTGCTGCTTTTTAGTGTTTGGTTGCCACAGCTGTGATTTCTCGACTCCCACTCTTTGATATAAACCTGTGTGGTTTGACCACACTATGTATCTAGAGGCTTCACTAGGGCATGAGTGAGAGTGTGTGTGTGTGTGTGTGTGTGTGTGTGTGTGTGTGTGTGTGTGTGTGTGTGTGTGTGTGTGTGTGTGCATGCACACTTGTGTGTGTGATACCACTGAGGGTGGGAATGTTATCTCAAGCACTGATCCATGAGTTTGTCAGAAAACAGTGTGGAAATGTGTGTGTTCAATTTGAGGTCTAACTTTCTAATAATTATGCACAAAAAAAAAAGTGAGCCTTCATTCCTTGGAATTGCATTAGATTTTTTATTTTATTTTTAACAATATGGCCAGTAAGACTAAAATGATTACAAATGTACTGGGCCATCATGTGTAATGCTGATTAAAAAACTGTAGTTGTGAATCTTCTTTTGTGTAAATTATTTCACACCAGGATAAACTAATGCATATTTTATAAAATAAAAAATAAAGGATTTACTTCGGCAGGAGGTATGTAGGATTTTTTTATGCCACTTTAAAAAATATATTAAATAAATATGCAACTGTGTGTGTGTGCGCGTTTATTGCAGCCTAAACAAAGCCACACCTATTATATGGAAGTTAAATATGACACTGAATATTATTACATGAATCCTAACCAAGCATAAAGCAGAATACCATATAATACAATAATAAACATTGTATCAGAGACAGCCCTGCCCTGTAAACTTACAAAAGATGGGTCAAAGAAAGTTACCTGCTAAATGATTCACAATAATACCGCAAAAGTGAATAGGATTTCAAATATATTCCTCAAAATTCACTAAATTACCAAGTATCATATGAAATGGAGAAACCTGGGTACAATAAATGCACACACAAGTGAACTACACACAATACGTAGTGAAAGCTGGACATGAATAATAATTCAGAAAATAAACCACCTAATCTGGACCACTCTACTGTCTCAGGATTAGCCCAGTGAAGTGTGTGTGTGTGTGTGTGTGTGTGTGTGTGTGTGTGTGTGTGTGTGTGTGTGTGTGTGTGTGTGTGTGTGTGTGAGAGAGTATGAGAGAGAGAGGGAGAGAGGTCGGGTCAGGCTCACACACTCGGCCCTGAAGACCCTGCCATGAAATGAAATCCCTTTAATCTGTCATCACCTGCAGAGAGGTGTGGAGTGGAACGTGCAATATCTGCCTGTATATGTGTGTGTGTGTGTGTGTGCGCGTGCGTGCGTGTGTACATTTTCCATTTTTATTTAGACTGGCAATACTGATAGATATTTAGTGTAACAAGCAATACAGGTGTGCAAAGCAATATGAGATGATAACTGAAGGTTTTTAAGTAGTTGATAGTTTGCTCTAAATCGTTTTTGTGAAAAACAAGGCCATTGTGGAGAATCTATCGTGTTGTGTAGCATTACTTGTCTAAACTCCTCCACCCAACCCCTATTACTGTGTTTAATGTTATAACAACTCACAAAACGATACACACACACACACACTGAAAATCAATAGACAGACATTTTTCATGTAGGACTATTCATGCGTCACCTTGTACTAGTTTGGATATATGGGCATTTGTGACTTTGAGGTGATCCATTTGGCTTAAACAACGCACCACCTCTGCTGTTTAACCTAGTTCACTGTATTCTGTTTGGACAGTTTTCTGAACTGATGTGATTTGTTTGATCCTTAAAATCAATGTTTTCTATTAGATGTTTCAGGTTAAAGGTGAACTTCACTGAAAATAAATCTGTCGTTATTTATATGCTGTTTTGTATGGACTTTTTTTGCACACCTATAACACCATTTGTATGCATGTATGAATGCATGCATGCATGCATGTACGTATGTATATATATATATATATATATATATATATATATATATATATATATATATATATATATATATATATACCTCTGTTTACCATGCTATTTTTTGTTTCCATGTGAAAAGGGTCTATTATGTGTTGGAAACACAAGTAGACATTCTGAAGAATCTTCATGCAGCTCTTTTCCATAAAATTAAAGCATATTGTTACCACAGCTGTGCAAGCATGGCGAGTCAACATACCATTTTTGAACCTGAACATGAATGCGAATGAGATTTCAGAACTGTCGTTGTCTGGAAAAGAGCTGCGAAAAACGCCATAACAGCATACAAATTTGGAACAACAAGAGGATGAGAAAATAATGGCATTTTTTTCCTTTTCAGGTGAACTATTTCTTTAAGTTCTACCAAGCACCGCCTTCAGGAACACACGTGCACTTCACATGATGCCTCTTAACACAGTTTTACCACTAGAATAAAAAAAACAGCAACTTGAACAAATGCGATTGGCCCACTGAATCACCTTAAAATGGGATTCCGAAATCGTATCAAGCTGAATTTTTGAATTAGTTCAAAGATGTTGAAAATAAAGTGATAAACCACACAGAATGAGGGGGAAAGAGAGAAGAAACAGAATTTCAGATAGAAAAGAGCCATGTTCTTTGGCGACGTGACATGCCCGCAATTTCCTGTGAGTGAGAGGAAAGGAGACGTGTGGGGGCGAAACACTAGGTGAAACAGCGTGTGAAGTGACACCACTGCTACTGTCTTCCTCCGAAAGACAGAAAGAGAAAGGTAGGCTCATCCTGTCTTGAGAAGTGAGGTTAAATTGTGTTGATGTGTGGGTGGGTTTATCCTGTCAAAGGTGATGTCAGATCATGCTGAGTGGGCGCAATAACAGCAGTGAACAGCCAAAAACACAGGCATACAAACACAGGTACGCACAGGCACACAGTTGTATCATACATACTCAATGGTGTACACATTGTACACAGAATGGTGTTGATTTGTAAAACGCCTTAAAATCATTTTCCGCTAACATCACTGACAAAGTAATGGTTTGAGGTGTATATAAATATAAATAGTACATTCAGATTCAAATCTACTCTCAAGTTTTGCAACAGATTAATACAGCCAGATTTCATGAGCGTTTTGTCTTCTAACATTCCTGACAATAGTTAAATCAAACTTAAATATTTAAAAAAAAAAAAATAATAATAATAATAATAATAATAATAATAATTCTGTATGTACAATTTTCTGAATGTACTATATAAATATAAATAGTACATTCAGATTCAAATCTACTCTCAAGTTTTGCAACAGATTAATACAGCCAGATTTCATGAGAAAACATAACTATTATACAAGGTAACAATTTCGTATGAATTTGATTGATGTGAACGTATGGAAACATAAAATGTTTAGAAAAAATGTAAGCGTTAAGGTCCAACCCTAAACCTAACTGTCAGTGGGGTGTATAAACAGATCATACAAAACTGAACAAGTGAGATTGGATGATTTCATTTCATACAAATTAGTCACCAAATTCACTAAACTGTTGGCTTTATACCTCCATTTTCTATACCTTCACATGAGTTAAGCATTGCTAAGTTAAATGTAAAAACTGTAGCATAGATAAATCAGTTTTAATCATAACTGACAACTCAAAAGTCAATTTATCTGTGAAAAGAACAGGCTACGATATTCTTATCTTGGCGAACAGAGCTAATTAGCAGTTTAAAAAGGCCTAGCGTACAGGCTTGAACTGTGGCCAAACCCTTGACTGCAGTTATTAGCCTTTTAATGATCTTTAACCCGTATTTATGATTAGACTCCCTCGCATTTCAAATTACTGTAAATAATGCTGTGAATGTGTGCACCGTAGGTGTAAAATCAAATGGATGGGAAGACAAGAGTGCAAAGGAGCAATATATGGTAGGCATGATTGTCAGGCATGAAATTGAACACCAAGCTCCTCTTAAAATTGTCAAACTGTCTATTTTCTACCACATTATTGTATTAAACAGCTCATCTCTGTTTGAAAGATCTCTACAGGTTATGTTTACAGTTGGAAAGAGATGCATTTCTTTTCCGTAAGCTATTAATAGATGTGGTTAAGAGCATGTTTGCTGCTGGCGTGTGGGTTCTGAACTGATTAAACTGCACTTGTGTTACTAACAACTTCTGCTACATGTCATCTACAGAATCACAGATACTAACATTGTTGGCCGGCATTACTTTTAAAAGTAACAAGTTACTTTAGATTGACAGATAGATGTAAGTGTAGAACAGGGTTTGCAGAGTTTAGCTCAAACTAGGGATGTCAATTTTAACAAATTCCCATGATCGATCGTCGTTTAAATTAACGATCAATTAATCGATTAATCGTTAGCCGTAACACTGCATTATGAGTCTGCTGCAGTGGCATATGGCCAACAGCATGACGGGGTGTGCAAATGTGCAAATACTGCACAAAACGCTATGTTCCTCACCAAATGAATGAGAATGGTTTTTAATCTAAATAAAGGGCTAGTAGGATTGTAAAATGTTTCAATGTGGTTGATTATTTAATTAAATTATTTAATAATCAAATATAACAACTAATGAAAAGTGTCACCAACACCTCAGATGCGTGCTTGGAATATGTGACTGTTGTGGACATGCTCTTCCTGGAACAACGTGCTGAAAATGGCAACTAAACCCAATGAATTCACAACGATTTAATAAAACAGTGTTCTCATGTTATGTAATATGACAGTCCTAATCATAGTTATTATTAACCGTGCATTGCTGTTTGAGCTGCGCGCTGAATGAATACCGTTAAACTGGAGCACTTTTGCTAGCGACTATAGCAACTAAACCCAAATTCACAATATTTTATTACAATATTGTTCTCTTTATAATGTTATGTAATATGACAGTCCAATAGTCATTATTAGTTGTGCATTGCCGTTTGAGCTGCGCGCGCTGAAACTGAAGAGGATCACCGTAAGCTTTAATACATTAATTCTTAACCAAATGCATCCTATATGAGATAAATCATATATAGATAGGCCTACACAAAATAAACACAACATTATAACTTACATTTGCACAAAACAAAAGGCTGCGATTGCACACGCAAAGTTATAGTCATGATGAAGGTGTAAAATGGTCCCAAACATAACTTCAGCGTGCTCGCTATACATGTTTTGCGGTTAAGCAGCACGCACGCGCATGAACCTGCTTAATCGATGATCGATTTTTATGAAGTTTTATCGATGATCGATGAAGTTTTATAAGTTTTTCATTTTCCAAAAGTTTCTTGTCCACACTGAAACGTCGGAAAACGGTTAATTCCCCTTACTGCGTAAGCGTAAACCCTCACAAAAGCTCACTGAGATGAGACGGGAAAAATAAATAATAAAAGTTATCGCGCATCTGCAAAATACCGGTATAAATATATATTGGTGTAATATGATTTACGTGACTTACCTCCGGTTTCACAGTCCACACTACAACGTGAAAACGGCATTTTCAAATTTATCCACTTTTGGAGAGCGTTTTCAAAAAGCTTCATTTTCATTAATAAAAAACGCAGTCTCAGTGTGGACGGAAGGCCAAAATGGAGAGAAAAAGATGCATTTTCAAACGAAAATGTATTAGTGTGGACAAGGCCTCTACCTGTAATTCTGAAGACATTGATTAGCTTGTTCAGGTGTCTTTGATTTGGGCCGGATTTGAGGAGCCGTGTTGTAGAACATGCGCAATGGTCATGGGTTAAACCTACCTACCTCTCTATCTATATCTACTTGTCTGTCTGCCTACCTACCCTCTATCTATCCTTCCATCATCCTATCTACTCTGCTTTCACTATCAACAGTCAAAGTTTATGTAACACGGATCACTCGCATTACAGAAATTCAGTTTAGCTATCATCAACTTCATGTCACTCTCTCTGTTGCTATTTTAATTCATTTGTACAAGCCTGCGTATCATCTATCACCCAGTGTGTCATTTATCAACACTACTGGTAAGTAGGTGCACCTTGTTCTTTTTTTTTTTGTTTGACCAAACATACAACATCAGCACCGTGTTTTCATATTTATATAAAATAACACATGCACACTGTCTTTATTGAATGTGTCACTGAGTTGATGTGTGATTGTATTTTTACAGTTAAAGCCACAGGAAAAAGTGGTCAGCCTGTCTCAGCAAACATGTGAAAATGGACAGCACTGATGGTAAGGGGCCCCTTAACACCTTACACTAACTCACCTACACACGCACGCACACACACACACACACACAGTAAACCTCAGCGACTCCCGTTGCTAAAAAAATTTCTACTGTATTACATCAAATCACCTTGGATTTTACTTCATTTTTAGCTTAATTTTGACATGTATTCATAGCATAATAATAAAACATGACAGGTGATTACAAAGCAAACTAATAAGACTTCAGCCACAAACACCTAAACGATATTAGAGTATTCGTTCGTGTGAAAAGGTCACGGCCTGGAGCGAGACTTCTGGGAACAGCACAAACATACTCGAGGACTGGCTTGCCTCGGGCGGTGCGTACGTGTTGAAGCAGCGGGAGTGTCATTCTGACAACACTTTCACAATACTTCACTATGAAGTGGCAGCAGAGCGTGCCGCATACACACACACACATTTCTGAAGTAGCTATGTGTGTTAGTGATACCAATTACACTGTTAGCATGTTAGCTAACAAATGTAGGAGAACAAAATTTGCTACATCGTTTATCACAATCTGCTTGACTTGTGTTACAATCTTTCCGATCTAACACTGATGTTTATGTTAATTAATGATCAGATAAAAGGTGATTGGCTGTAGCCGGCGCTGCTAATTTCACACACCCAACCCAGTGGTAGGAAATACTGCTATAGGAAATAAGGGCAGTTTTTACCACAGAAATTTGCTCTAAGCTGTTTGCACTCGCCATCTTACAGACTACAACAGTAATCTAAAACCACACTTGCTAAAACTAACAAACAAATAAACAAAAACTAGCAGTCTGAGAACATTCGTGTGTGCGCTATCCTAGCAGCAGGATTAAAATAGCAAACAGCCTGTGAGTGGAAAGTACATTTGAGTTGAACATCATCTTTTTCTCTCTCTCACACACAACTTAAGGTGCAGTTAGTACATTAATGCGCACACACAAACACACTTCATGAGGGTTGTGCTGAGAGTGTATTTTCCCATCGTCCATAGCACAGCTAGTGTTTAGAGTGTAAACAAGTGTGTGTGAGAAAATCACCACAGGGCTATAGCTTTGCATTTTTAAGGGAAAAAAGCAATGCTGGTACACACACACACACACACACTTCAAGTTAAAAGGAACCATCTTTATATGTGTACTTGTGTGTTCTCATTTGGTGGAGCCAGTCTAGAGTAAGTTAGTTAGGCTACTTACCATCCAAAGACTACTCTGGGGTAAATTATATTTCATTAGGGTAATTACATAAGTGCTCTACACTCTCTGAAGCTCATTAAGATGTGTGTGTTTGATAAACATGTTCTCTGGCTTGCTAACTTCATAAAGACCAATACTAATGGGAAACATGACAACAGTAGCACTCCCTCAACCAAGAAAATAAGCATCAGTTATTATGACATCACAGTTACCTTTCAGATAATTAGACAAATTGTCCATTTGCAATAGCTGAGAACATATTTAGTAATTTTGTATTTGTTAAATTTGTATTTAAACATACTACATAACACTTAGATCAATGAGTGGGGTTAGATGTATATGTGACTGCATTAATGACTCCTAAATACTCTTATTATATAAATATAAAAATCTCAGTATAGCTGGGTGAAATGGAAAATATCTTTGGAATTGTATCCAGTCTTATTGGGTACCAAGCAGATATATTATAACAAACATCATATAAACTTTTGATCAGTGAAAAGTCAATTCAAAGTATTTTTGAATTTTAAGGCTATTTTTCTTGTTGGTTATTGTTTTCCTTGTAAAGTGTGATAAATTAAAAATCTCAAATATAATTATAATTATTTTTATATTTATATATAAATATAAATATAAATATAAATATAATTATAATTATATATATATATATATATATATATATATATATATATATATATATATATATATATATATATACACTCACCTAGAGGATTATTAGGAACACCATACTAATACTGTGTTTGACCCCCTTTCGCCTTCAGAACTGCCTTAATTCTACGTGGCATTGATTCAACAAGGTGCTGAAAGCATTCTTTAGAAATGTTGGCCCATATTGATAGGATAGCATCTTGCAGTTGATGGAGATTTGTGGGATGCACATCCAGGGCACGAAGCTCCCGTTCCACCACATCCCAAAGATGCTCTATTGGGTTGAGATCTGGTGACTGTGGGGGCCATTTTAGTACAGTGAACTCATTGTCATGTTCAAGAAACCAATTTGAAATGATTCGAGCTTTGTGACATGGTGCATTATCCTGCTGGAAGTAGCCATCAGAGGATGGGTACATGGTGGTCATAAAGGGATGGACATGGTCAGAAACAATGGTCAGGTAGGCCGTGGCATTTAAACGATGCCCAACTGGCACTAAGGGGCCTAAAGTGTGCCAAAAAAACATCCCCCACACCATTACACCACCACCACCAGCCTGCACAGTGGTAACAAGTCATGATGGATCCATGTTCTCATTCTGTTTACGCCAAATTCTGACTCTACCATCTGAATGTCTCAACAGAAATCGAGACTCATCAGACCAGGCAACATTTTTCCAGTCTTCAACTGTCCAAATTTGGTAAGCTTGTGCAAATTGTAGCCTCTTTTTCCTATTTGTAGTGGAGGTGAGTGGTACCCGGTGGGGTCTTCTGCTGTTGTAGCCCATCCGCCTCAAGGTTGTGCATGTTGTGGCTTCACAAATGCTTTGCTGCATACCTCGGTTGTAACGAGTGGTTATTTCAGTCAAAGTTGCTCTTCTATCAGCTTGAATCAGTCGGCCCATTCTCCTCTGACCTCTAGCATCAACAAGGCATTTTCGCCCACAGGACTGCCGCATACTGGATGTTTTTCCCTTTTCACACCATTCTTTGTAAACCCTAGAAATGGTTGTGCGTGAAAATCCCAGTAACTGAGCAGATTGTGAAATACTCAGACCGGCCCGTCTGGCACCAACAACCATGCCACGCTCAAAATTGCTTAAATCACCTTTCTTTCCCATTCTGACATTCAGTTTGGAGTTCAGGAGATTGTCTTGACCAGGACCACACCCCTAAATGCATTGAAGCAACTGCCATGTGATTGGTTGATTAGATAATTGCATTAATGAGAAATTGAACAGGTGTTCCTAATAATCCTTTAAGTGAGTGTGTAGGCTATATATATATATATATATATATATATATATATATATATATATATATATATATATATATATATATATATTAGGGGTGTGACGAGATCTCGTGTTACGAGATCTCGCGAGATTAAAACGCGACGAGATTTCTCGTCGAGGTGAAACTTTGTCTCGTGAGTTGTTGTGATGTCAGCGTGATGGAGCGTGAGGGTGAAATTAGTATTGAAGATGCCCCTGCCACTTTTTAATCATTTGTGTGCCGGGCCAATCACACACACACTCACTGTCCCTCGCTCACTCACTCACTCGCGCGCACACACACACACACGCTCAATCGCGCGCGCTCACACGCACACTCACTGTTGCTCGCACTCTCACTCACTCGCGAGTCGCGCACACTCACTCTCGCTCACACTAAACCCGTCGTGGAGGACCGTTAAAATTAAACATGCTAACTGTTAGTCTTTCTGTCGTGATGTCCTGAAGCATCGCAGACGCGTAGGTTGTCGCCCACTATGACACACTATACGAAATGAATCGATCGAATCTTGCGTTCCGACGCCCGTTGTCCTTTACGAATCTCCACGAAACGGATCGTGCCAAAATCGCGCTAAAATAGTGTAATCTGAACCAGGCAGGTAATAAACATTTGACCTATCGCGCAAAGAACCTATTAAAGCACTAAGACATGGGAACAGTATAGCTAACATTCACATATCACAAGTCATATCGACATCGCAATATTAAACAATGTTATCGCACATCGCAGCTTTTCCTCATATCGTGCAGCCCTAGTTACTGCCCAAAGGTCTCAACTGCTGCCAGAAATCGTCGACATGCTTATATTCTTGAAAAAGAACATGACCATAATCTTAGTCTGTTCTGTGTAGTTAATTTATCTCTTTTTCATGCTTGAAGAAAAAATGTGTTTCTGTTTGAACTTGTAGTTTTGAGAGAGCAGTACTTTGATTATGGATACACACTGTTTGCATTTAAAGTGTTATTTCAGTTATTTATATTTATTTATTTATACTGTTTTATTTTATTTTTATGTTCGATTTGTGGAAAGGAGTTAGATTTCTCATGTGAAATCGTACAGGGGAGAAGCCAGACGGTAGAGTTTATAGCAAAACATTTTGCAGTGTTTGCATGTCCTTTACTGCATAGAATTCATTAAAATAGAAGTAAAATAACATTCATTACAAGTTGATTTCAAAATGCACCTAAATTGTTTTGCATTTTGTGATTTTCAGTTGAATAAAATACTATTTTCCATTCATATATTTCATCATTGAGGATTTCTTAAAAATTGTGTAAAAATCTCGTCTTGTCTCGTTCTCGTGAACCCAATCTCGTGTCTCGTCTCGTCTCGTGGAGTAAGCGTCTCGTCACACCCCTAATATATATATATATATATATATATAGATATATAGTAGGGATGGGACGATTACCGGTTTCACGATAAACCACGATAAAATGTACTGACGGTTAGTAATATCGTTTAAAATTTAATTATCATTAAAACCGTTTTTGATTATCGCGATTTTAAATCCTGTTCAGCCAGCAACAGTCTGACGCAGGCGCAGCGCGCAATGTGTTTTTTTTTTATTCAAGAAGGAATTGCGGAAGGCAGTGACCGTGCTCGGGAGATTTTTCAGCCTTTTAAAACAACCAATTCTGAGGTGTGGTCATATTTTGGCTTTAACAAAAGTCCTGAGGGAAACTCTATCGAGGATGGTCACCCTGTCAGCAGAACATGCACAAGAAAAAGTAGCTGCAATAGGGGGGAAACTTCAGATCTGCCGAGTCGTCTTGTGTGACCATCACCCACTGTTTATAGCGAACGCAAGGCAAGTTAACTTTGACCTCAATACCAAAACTACGTCTGGGAAATAATTGGGCATAAATTGTTGTTTTATTTTATATCAATCACTTGAAATAAACGTGAAGCTTCCGCGAAGAAAAGTTCGCAGCAAGTGGCTTAGCCAAAGATGAACGAACAAGTTCTAACAAGACTATTAAGAGTGGCATTTAAGGGATAATAATTTATATTCATTATACACTTATTACACCGATTTGTTTTACCACATAATTACGGGGACATTGAATTGAGATTAATGTTTTAAATCTTACCTGTTTATAAATCCATTATGTACAGCGTACAAAACAAGCATTCACAACAATATCAAACTCTGTAAACAATAAATCAACTCTGATTTAATTTTCAATACAATTAAAAACGGAGACGCAAGACGGCAAGTTGTATTTGAATGAAACGAGAGAGCGCGTTCATAGTGATACATGGTGTAACGTCTGTCAGAGAGTTTGAAGTCTGCCCAGATGAAGAATACAAGACAGTGCAAATGAACTGGTAGTTCCACGAGACTTTTATAGATGTTTTCTCTCAGTTAAGCACACTCTTCACATACATGTCGAAGAGCGAATGTTAAAAGGGAAAAGAAAACACTCTAAAACACGCTACAAATCAAAGTGGAAGTAAACACATTATAAAACAACGGTCAGCAGTAGAGCGGTCATCTTCCTCTTTGCGCGAGCAATCTCACTCTCACTGTGCGTGCGCGCTCACATAAAAACAGCATGCATACAATAACGTACGCCATAGAAAAAGTTATCTTAAAGGCACATCCACTTCATGTCATGAACACTACTTAACACTAGGTGGCCGTTACAATGGATGTGTGCGGTGTTATAATGCGTTGCTATTGACGACCGTCATTTTAAGGAAGGAATGCTTTAAAAAGTGCATAGAACTGCTTTTTTTATTTGTTGTTTGTTGATATTCAAATATAAAACTTGTTGAAATGTCTTCAGTGTGAGCATCAACTCGTTTTGAACACTTTCATCTCGTTTTAACAAAACCGTGATAATATTGATAATCGCGATAATTTTGGTCACTATAATCGTGATATTAAATTTTCATACCGTCCCATCCCCAGTGTTTCCCCTACCATTATATAAGGGGGGCGCCCCGCCCTCCTAACGGCTCCCCCCGCCCCCCTTGAAGGTCAAGTAAATTTGATTTGATTTTCTTTATAGCGCCAGATTATTTTTTTTTATTTTATTTTATTACAAAAACTAAATAGCCCTTAAGTATTATGTTATTTATCTTATTTCCACGATGGCATGTCTTTTCTGTCTGTGTTGAGTGCGCAAGCGCGCACACTCGCACACAAACAAACACTTGCGTCAAATACAGATGAGCTGGTGGACAGAGAGCGTGCGGCGGGAAATATGTCGCTGAACTGAAGATGGCAACACTCACTCTACTGCGAGTAGCAGCCGGAGTAGCTCTCCTGCTCCAAGTCTAACGCCCGTTTTTACACATATTTCGTTTGCAGTGTGTATGCGGTGAGTATTGTTTTCCGTACCCATGTTTACAGAGCTTTCACACTGCACGCGTCGCGGATGCAGTCCGTCGATGATCGATCCGTTCCAGTTGCGGTGCGTATACAGCAGTGCAGCGATCCGCACCGAGTCTATTTTTGCTGTCTATGATTTTTGCTGTGCTGCAAACGCTGAATTAAAGTGACAGCGCATGTTTCGTGGTCAAAATGAACACAGATTGACCTGAAAATGTAGTCATTTCACCATAAGTGCGATTAATTAAATAAAATGTATGTATTTATACCATAAATTTATTTAATTAAATACTACTTTTGTCATTTTAAAACCGTGATAAAGCAAGGAAAACTAAAATTTACCTCAACAAGGCGACATAATGACATTCGTGGAGGTGGAAAAACAAGTTCTCTGTGACATGCAAGATTTACTGTATTAAAATTGAAATGCAAAAGATTTTAATATAAATACATTAAATATTTTACCACTTGCTTGAGCAACTTAATATATAATTATATAGAAGTAATGCATTGAATAATACATTGTTTAAATTGTGTTTAAACGTGAACGCGCGTTCACAGCAGTGCTGCGTCTGACAGGATTATTCTCTCCAATAAATGCATCATAGAAATAAAAACTTCTCACAAAAAAAGCCCATTTAAAATTTGTTTGTCATATAAATGTATGAACTAACATTAACGAACAATGAATGAGCAATATATTTGTTAGTATTTATAAATCTTTTTTTTAGTTGTTAGTTAAAAAATAAAACTATTTAAGCTCTGGTCCATTAATATTAACAAATACTTCTATAAATTTAACAAAGGTTATTTGCAAAAGTCAATTTTAAAAAGATTTAAATATGTTTATTTTATTTTTTTAAAGAGATATCTTATGTTAATTTTTTTTTAAAACATTTGTGTTTTATGTTAACTTTTACAAAGCATTACCCTCCCAGACAACCAATTAATGTGACAGATAGATAGATAGATAGATAGATAGATAGATAGATAGATAGATAGATAGTGTCTGTTGTCAATTTTCCCCAACCAACCAACCAACCACCCACCCCCCCCCCCCCCCCCCCCCCAGACCTGTAAACCTAGGGGAAACACTGCATCCCTAATATATAGATATAGATAGATAGATAGATAGATATAATAATAATAATAATAATAATAATAATAATTCACAGATATTCTATATTGAGAAATTACAAGATGGCTCAATATGAAGTATCTCAAATAATACCAACTTTTGAGCAGGGGGATGTCCAATACACACGGAAAAAAAATGCAAAACCCTGAATATTTAACTTCTATTTAACTTCTATTTAACTTTTAATTTATGTAATGTCTTCTTAAATGTTATATGCATGTTCAAAGAATATAAGTGATGTTCTTTCATCTGAAAGTGAATTAAAGGTGCAATTTTGATCTATTATATTTCAGTGCGTTAAAATACTTTACACTGATTTCCATATCACACCTGCTACTTTCTGTTGCATAATAGACATCAAACTTTAACATAATCCCTTCCTTGTGTGTCATTTGTCACGATCATAATGTGTCAACACTTATGCAAACCGTCATTTACAAGCCTTAAGTCATTCTTTGAGCAAGAAGGTTCAGTGTGATGACTACATGAGGTAGTATGGTATTTGCAAGTATTGTTTGGGCGGCTAGCTGGATCATTACAACACAGGAAGGCACCAGGAAGCTCTGACTCGCTCATTCCAGGAGCTTTTTTGATAATGGCCTGACAAATGTGAGGAAAACTGCCACATTTCTTAGAAAGGTCCAAACGGCAGTGTACACACACACAATAGTTTAATGGACGGATGTCATGTTTAGATTAGCCACATTACAGCAACTCAATACACACGTTTTGAACATTAAAATGTCCCTCATTAGTTTTATCAGATCAATCTTTTTTATTTCTAGCTCAGTCCATTTGGGGGGAAAGTAATATTTACCACACCCACACCCACACCCATCACACTAAAAAGCAATCTGACAAGAAATTAAGTGAAATACCTCAGTAGGCAAAGGAAATGAGTCTAATGGAGGAAACAGTAGGAATGTGTTCTCAATTAAACACATTGCGTTACTGCTGTGCTCGATTTTGAATAAGTTTACAGTTCGAAGATTGGAAGACATGATTTAAATTCTACCACAAAATGAAGAAAATTCAGTCATTATTTACTCACCCTCATGTTGTTTCACACCCCTGCTGCGACTGTCTTTTTTCCATGGAACACAGGAGAAATTTGGGATTATTCACGCTCTTTTCCATAGGACGCAAGCAAATAGTATCCAGGGTCGTCCAAGCTGCAAAAAGGACAAATAAGCTTAAAAGTATTATACTTACATGTAATGTACCAAAAGACATGATTGATTGATTGATTGATTGCTGTATATTGTCACACTTATTACATGGATAAAAAAATAAATTCATGAAATTCTATCAATAAAAGTATTTTATGATATTGACCAAGTGACTGTATATTATACAGCTTTATACATGGCTGCTCCCCAAATTAATAAATACCAGCCTGGTCTCATTGTTAATACGTATATTAATACGTTTTTTGTTTTACGTTTGGATAGCCTAGTTGCTGAAACGTATGATATGGACGTATCTGCAACATTTAAACGTAACATTATTACGATTTTACAGCTACAAAACGTTAACTATTTACGAATCTTCCACATCATAAAGATATCTGTATAATTTTTACCGTTTTATAGAGAAATGTAAGATCCTTTAACTCTACTTCCAAACCTAAAAATACCCATTTTATACAGAATATTAAAAGGATAAAACGTAATGGACAGAGATATGTAGGGAAATGGCAGTTTTATTAACAATATAACGTTAGCATTAAAATATATTTTGAGCCACTAATCCGACTCCTACCCATAACCATTTCTTAAAACTAACAGTTTACGTAGACTAACCGTTACATTTATGAAGAAAAACGTGTTATCACAATAATTTATTATTGCGAAATTGTCAAAACTGGTACCAAAAGTCGTTCACATGACGATGTGTTGTAGTCGCAGTCCTCTCTGGCAGTATATAATAGTTTTGTATGAGGTACAGAGCAGAATTTAAGTTGTTAATCCATGAAAATGTTAACCCGGCTTCGCTCTGAGTGAAGGCGCGCGCGCTTCTCGATTTCAAATGTAGTTCACCGACTGAAACACGGCATGTCGCAATCTGTGACGAAGCAGGCGAGAGCCAATGAGCGTTTGATATCACTGCCGTAAAACATGTCGTAACGCTTCTTGAGGGCGCAATTTTTGAATTTGAATTCATCACGAGCGCGGGATTTGACATTACGGTCGCTGCTGAGAATAGAGATGAAAATCGCTGGATAAAGGGCTGAATTTGGAAACTTGCAAGCGTATGGATTCTAAAGATTTGGATTACATCAAGCTAATAAAATTGATGTCTTTTGTGAATTTATATTGTGTTTTGGTGTATTATGGTTCTATATGAGAAAACGCCTTTTGTGTCTCACGGTAAATAAACTAAATATTACAAAATAGTTAAACGATTAAAGAAGGTTTTTTTAAGGTTTTAAAGTGTAGTCTTGTTTAACACCATGTAGGCTAATCCTCCAAAACGAGTTTGCAGCAGAAGGCACAAAATGTTATTATTTCTTAAAAGACTAAACTGCATTTAATAAATGCGACTGAAAACGTAATTGATAAGACAATTGAATGCAATAGAATCAAAACATTAATGCCACGATTTTAATATTAATGCTACGTTTTTGTGCTGTAAATACGTCAGTATTATACGTTTCTGTGTGTATAAAACGTAAGTAAATGTACGTGCGGTAGAACTACACTTTACGTAAAAATACACACATATTCTCATGAGATCACATTGCAGCTGCAGACCACTCATCTGGAAAATGAAACCGACATGTTCTGATTTTATTGGTTTTAAGCAATTTACTTAAGTTTCAGCTGCATAAAGTATTTTAAGGGGCTATATGTAAGAATTTCCATGTTTTAATCGCCATTTTATTTTATTTCTTATGGTAACCAGACAGTTGACATTGTAGCCATTTAATTTCATAGTGTTTTTTCCTACTATGGCAGTCAACGGCTACCATCAACTGTTTGATTATAAACATTTTTTAAAAATCGTTTATCTTCAGCAGAAGAAAAGAAACTCATACAGGTTTGGAACAACATGAGGGTGAGTAAATGATGACAGGATTTTAATTTTGGGGTGAACCATCCCTTTAAATATTGCTCATTGTGTTGTGGCATTAGAATTCATTTACACATACTACAGATAAGAGATTCTGTCTTTACCGATTTAACGGCAACAAATTCTTCTCATGGTAATGAACACAGCCTCACGAAAGAATAATGATTTACATTTCAACTGTTTTCAAGAGCTCAACTGCCTTAAAAGCTGATGAGTGACTGAGATGAATGAGAGAGACAGAGAAACACAGCAAACTGGAAAATCTAGTTGTGGTGCCAAAAGTTTGCATAATACCAACCCCTTTAAAAAATGAATGGGGGGGGGGGGGGTAGAGTTTCTGACTATATCACACCTGCTGATCAATTCCTTTCTACTAATTCCAGCATGTAACAGCTTTCTAATAACTGAGCATTGGTGAGTTTATATGCATCACACAGATATTTGCTTCAGGATATAGAAACAGAAGGAAAGCTATAGCAACAAAGGCAGTCTGGTGACTGTAGACACACACACACACACATTTTTATAGCTATTTACATGAGGACATGACGTGGACATTTATTGCTATTTTTAAACGGCTAAATATATAAACAGGTCATTTTTTCTTTTTTACCTTGCATAGTTTTGTTCATAGTTTTCAAGGATGAGGATTTGTCTTTGTTGATATCCGTCTAATTTGACTGACTTTTCCAAACAACAGATGCATTTGCACTAAAATAACAGTTTGACTGTGATATTTAGAAAAGTTTTTTTTTAAATAATGATAAGAATAAACATTTCTAACTTATGAAGTTCATTAAACATTATATAAGTGTAAACGATACGATAAATTTATAACAAATGCAGACAGGCGACAGGACAAACGCTGACATGATTAATATCAAGAACTATTTGCATTAATTTTCTGAGCACTAACAAAAATGTCTCTATTTGCAAGATAACTTGATTGGTTCATTAGGTAATTTAGGATGATCCTGTTTTTTAAGAATATTTGTATTACATTAATTCATAATATAAATATAAAATAAATACTTTTATATTTAATGGATTACTTTTATTATTATATAAAATGTTATTTTCTCTACATCTTACCTGCCTAACAACTTTGTAGAAATGTTACAGTCCATTCAAAGTAATTATGTCATTAGATGAGTAATCCATTCTGATTTGCATATTGCTCCATTTTATTTTATTGTTTTTGTAGATGAGCAGGGTGAATGACACACCTGAGCGTTCTAGGTTTTGACACCTCACTGCGTGAAAGTAACAGTTTGTGAGCCAATGATTGTACATGTACTGCAATGGTTTAATATGTGATTTCTGGGGTAAACCGTCAAATGTAAGTGCTGGATGAGGGAGTGCATGCGGTTTAGATATCTAAAGGTTTTCACTGAGGGTCTCAAACCAACCAGAAGTGTGTGAGAGTTTGCGTAGTGAAGTGTGCAAAATGAACCCCTTTGTTGGGGTTTCTGTCAAACCATATACCTGCTCTTTATACACTAACACAGACAAAGATGGGCCTGTTCTACACTAACACACACACACACACACATACACACACACACACACACACACACACACACACTGTGACAGTCTCGGCACATGCTTTATTTGACAGCTGTTTGTTCATGACTTTGATGCTCTTTACTGTACACAGTGTCAAGATGGACACATATTTCACATTTTTTGTAAGTCAAGATGCATGTTTGTATGGCAAGTAACACATGCCGGTCACACACAAATGATTTCACACAATGGCAGATTAACCTTTGAACTTAACAGATTCTTTAGCACGCTGAAGTTCAATGACATGTTCAATGACAATGAAAAATTATGTTTCTGAATGAATCAACTTTATTACAACTATAGGTTATACAAAAAAAATGTTTTTGCAATAAATTACTACTCGTACATAAAAAGTACACTAACATTTGTACTGTATAGACACCAAAGTAAAATATCAACACATTGAACATATATAATTTTTTAATAATAATATATGTGCATATGTTCTCTGTTGAGGTTCATTTGAATGTTAAATTCATGTTAATTTTATTGTATCTAAAATGAGAATTATTAATAATATTTGTTATTTAAAAAGAAAAAATATGAAATAAGAAAACATTATTAATATTAAACAATTACATGTCATATGTATAATAAATTAATAAAAAAACAATACAGTATTTGCGACATTATTTAAAGTGTAAAATCACACACACGTACATGTATGTATGTATGTATGTATGTATGTATGTATGTATGTATGTATGTATGTACGTACGTGCGTGCGTGCGTGCGTGCGTGCGTGCGTGCGTGCGTGCGTGCGTGCATATATATATATATATATATATATATATATATATATATATATATATATATATATATATATATATATATATATATATATATATATATATATATATAACACTTTAAATTCAGTCATTTTATGGGTAATTTTTACACTTTAAATAATAATGTCTGAAAATACTATTAAGTTAATGTATTGTTTTTTTAATTAATTTATTATACATTATATATGAACATATGTACTTGTTTAATATTAATAATGTTTTCTCATTATTAATGTATTATTAACAATTATTAATGTATTTATTCAGAAAATGCATTTCCGAATAAATTGTATATACAATGTAATAAGTGAAAAATCTAAAAAATTCAATATTTTGGATTTAAATAAAAACTTCAAGATAAGAATATAAGACAATATTACAAATGTATTTCTTGCCTAATAAAAAAGGTACGTTATAATTTATCGAAATGCTGGAATGATCCCCCTCCACATTGCGCAAATCACGCAGATAATTATGCAAACTGGATCCATCCTTTACCATCACGAAGGTCCTGAAGTCAGATTTCAGTGATCTATCCAACAAAAACAAAAAAGGAAAGAAAGAGAAAGAATGTAGCAAAGCCTGAGGGATGAAGAGTACCTAGGGGAGAGTCGGCTAAAATACCTTTGAAAGAGCTTCTAGTTTTTGGTCTTCACATGGACCACCTTTGATTTCCAAAGTTCAAAAAGCCTATGGGCTTCACAAACAATACAACTACACCCAAGAGAAAAAACACACAAACACACACAAAAAACCCTGACCCCCTCCCTCATTTGAAAGGGGTACATGCCCCCCTCCAGGCAGGCTCTATTCATCCAGCATGTATCTGCCTCATTAGGGCTATTAGCATGGGTGAGACGAGGCGGGGTAATTTATCTAATCCTGCTGTGAGGACACACAGACACACACACACACAGGTCATGGCACCTCTGTGGTCTTGTTAAACAAGATGTATTACAACAGTTAGAATTATGACACACAAACTTCAGTGTCAATATAGTAAGTCAACTGTATTCAATGTTTGGTGCACTGCCACTGCCATTTTGATTGGCATGCAGGTTAGAAACAGCGAACCAAGTAATACATTTGTGTACAAGAGAGACATAAATCAAGCCTAACGTCAGTTCTGGCAGGCCACGTTAGTCAAGCTCGCATCAGCTGACTCTCAGCTGATCCACGTCTACCTATAGGAATACGATGCCTATCACTGTATACATATATAAGCTCCTTCAGTATTATCAGCTGCTATCGCGTTTCTCAGGAGCTAATTACCCTCCTCCATCCCCAGCTCCTCCTCTCGCCCAGTCAGGATTTGGCATTCTGATTCCCCTTGAATGCACATTTAAATTTTGTACAGTGTACACTTAAAGGGTTAGTTCACCCAAAAATTTAAATGATCCCGTTATCGGAAGTTAGTGATAATAGTTTATAAAGTTAGAATTACGGACATTTTTCTTACAAAAACGCATCACTTCAGAAGGCCTTAATTAACCACCTGGAGTCGTATGGATTACTTTTATGATGGATGGATGCACTTTTTTGGGCTTCAAATTTTCATTTACTATTCACTCCCATTATAAAGCTTGGAAGAGCCAGGATATATTTTTTATATAACTCTGATTGTGTTTGGCTGAAAGAAGAAGGTCACACACACCTAGGATGGCTTGAGGGTGAGTAAATTATGGGATAATTTTTGGGTGAACTAACCCTTTAATGTCCAAATACCTATAGGATGAATTTAGGTTGATAAATGGCAAAACGTGTCCCGATTCACAACCAGAACACATTTTCCCCACAATTCAACAAGTCTCTCTTTCAGCTAATATCTTGGACAGTAGCACGTCCGGACTCTCAGCTCAGCTCTTTTTTTCAGATGTCTAACGCACACACACTCAGAGAAGCCACACACATAGTTCTTAATTACAGTTCTCATTCTCTCAATATGCCGTACACACACACACACACACACACACACACACATCATCACGCAGTAAAATGACTAATCAGAACCTCAGCCAAGGCAACAAGTGAAATGAAAACACACGCACTCCCACAAAGCTATAAACACACCGGTTATTAGGTCTTTAAGGTCATAATTAGAAGCAAACCGCTAGGCAGGTTTTGGGCTGTAAACACAACCCCGAACAAATTGGACAGGGTAATCGGGGGGAGTTCCGCCCTCCAGAACAGATGGAGAGGACGGTCCCTCGGTCCCACAGGGGTCTCAGCTGGCAGCCATAGGAACGCTAGACACATATGTACCAGTTTACCCTTTTTAGCAATGAAAAGAGGGAATCTGTCATTCGTTTGATATTAGCCTGACCCTATTACACCGGTTTAAAAGACAGCACTCTCCAGGGACAAACCAATGCCTATAACAGCAATCAAACGGATGGTTGGATGAAGAGCAGAGGAAACGAATGACCGAAAGGGATGGGAATCAATCTCAGACTGATTTCACATGCTTCAAGTTTGTTGTCAATGCTGTATTTAGCATTCAAATGAGGGCGCGGTGAATAAACGCTAGCGACGTCGCAGGCCAATGTAGGGTGACTGAAGCGCATTAGAACTTTATACACAAGGATATCCTTCACCTCAATGTCGCAAAACTAGCAAGAGTGATTTTATGCTCGACTTTAGGTTTGAATTTTATGCTAAAAGTTGAATGAAACCTGCGCATACACACACAGTGGCCTAAAAAACACTTCAGTCACTTTAAAAAGGTGCAAAATGACTTTTTTGGAGGGGCGGGGGAACTGTATGTTTTGAAAAGATTGAAATGCTAGCATGCTAGCTAGCGTACGTTTACGCTTAGGCGCTTTGGCTGTAATGAGAGTTATTAGCGTGTTAATTTGATGTCGCGCTTCTGAAAGGCGGGGTGGAGAGGTCAAAGAGAAACATTGAGGCGGAACTATACAACCAGCACACACAATACACTCCCTTAACAGCCCAGTTAACATCCCACTGACACGCCTCTACACACACACACACACACACTGTCTCCTGCTCTGACTGGTTGCGATTAGCACTATGATGCTGCATAATGTTGTAATCGAGGTTGTATTGGTCTCAGGAGAGACCCAAGAGAGTGCTGGGAACTGGGACCACCCTCTGGTTCTCCAGAGAACCCCGACACACATACACATCCAGGGCTGTAATGATGAGCCATAATCACCTATCTCTGCTACCACAGACAAGCTGATGATAAACAAATGTGTGATATTGAGATAAAGAGATAAAAGAGGGGCGGAGAGAAGGAGAATGAGAAAGGGAGAGAAAGAGTGATGGGTAAAAGCGGGACAAGAGCATGGGAACATCTCCGCTATACGGACTCCATGCTAGCAGAAAGACAAATGTTGGCTTGGACATGGAAATAAACCTACTACCTGCAAAATGTAATTCAGTAACTTCACATATGAAAATAATTACAAGCTTACATAAGATAAGCATAATATAAAAAATAATGATTTAAATAATAAATTAATTTTATTATAAAAGTTACTCTCTTATTCCATTTACACTAGTGTCAAAACTATATATTAAAATTCTGTATTAAATACAGTAGCATGTAAAATAACTATATGTGTAAAATTACTTATTTACATTATTCTATATAAAAGTTAATGTAAAAATAATCCCAAAATATAATACTATTTTAAAATACAATAGTGTAAATATATTATATTAATATATTAAATATATATTGTGTGTATGTGTGTATGTATGTATGTATGTGTGTATGTGTGTATGTATGCATATATATATATATATATATATATATATATATATATATATATATATATATATATATATATATATATATATATATATATATATATGTATATATGTATATATAAAAGACTATTTTATTTGTATTAATTAATTGGGATAATTCATTAAATAATTATGAATTAATGAACAGTTTTTGAGATCGATCTATCTATCTATCTATCTATCTATCTATCTATCTATCTATCTATCTATCTATCTATCTATCTATCTATCTATCTATCTATCTATCTATCTATCTATCTACATATATATATATATATATATATATATATATATATATATATATATATATATATATATATATATATATAAACATTTATATTAAATAAAATAAATAATACAATTATTATACAGTAGTCAACATTTGAAGTGGATCAAAACCTTTCTAAGTCATACATGAATTTTGAACAATACCCATTCTTGTCTTAGGACAACTTTGATTAACTTTTTTGATCCACTTCAAATGTTGACTACTATATATATATAAAAATACAGTATTAAAGCAACAAAACTCTCAAGGTCATGGATTACAATGATTTTATTGTAGTGTGATGCTAAATGGTAACTAGTAAGAAACATACATTCACTTTAGAGCCCAGAAGTGGCTAGTTTTATTGTATTATATATTTGTCAGTGTCCATGTTATCAGGTTAGAGCATTCACACGGCACACGGAACGGTCTGGCAATGTGTAATTAATGGATATGTTGTTTATTGCATTTAAACATGAATATGTCTATGAAAGATTGTACTAGTAGTATATAGTATCCATCAGCTAGTGTGTATAATTCAGTCTTCAAAACAGGTCAAAATGTTGCCATTTTTTTCCTGAATAGGTGGGAGGCTAATTGATCAAGACATGCTAATGGTGTTTACACTGAGACAGGCAGGGCACCATGTGCTGATATGAGCTCATGAATATCAAACACCTCCAAACCCCTCAGCCCTCCTCTCCTCTCCCCTCCCCAAGGGTCTTCATTGTCCGCCGGAGGTCCCCAGGGCCTGCTAGACGCGTCGACAGAGCCCAGCTCAACAGGTTTCAACACACACTTACACTGCCTCAGACCAGACCAATACTACAAACCAGAAACCCTGCCCTCTGCAAAAAAAGAGACTGCGAGAGAGGCTCAATTACGTAAACTCCCCCCCTGTTTATTGTGTTTATGGTAAACTGTCTGCTGAGGAAGAACTGCTGCGGAAAGATAGCGGTTACAAAAACATTTTAATGAGGCAAGGAGTCGTTAATGACACGTACAGCTGCCTCAAACACTGACACGCAAAAGCACGCCTGGAATTCACCAAGAACTGGGAGGTTTTCGAACGAAATAATGATTTTCTAATGGTATTTTTAATCCAAACCTTCCCTCAAGTGCACAGTTGGTCTGAAAACAAGCTGCAATCATTAGCAAACGTTGTTTTTTTTGTGGTTTTTTTTTTTTTTCGTCTGAGGAAAATAGTTTGCTTTCAATGAGCAGGAAGCTTTTAAAGTTGAACAGCCTCTTCATCGCAGACATTAATCACTGGATGGAAGTTCAGGAGATTGCCTGAGAGTTATTTTGAAGAAAAGAAAAAAAAAATCCATGGACTGTAACACGGGATAATTAAACAAATTAATTCATTTTATGGTGATTTTGGAAATTAATGTTGAAAATTATTTCAGCTGATTGACTTGCAAAGTTTGAATTTGAAGTGCATCTGACAGACTTATACACGCATCCAATTAACAAGCCTTTCACGATAGTTTTCTGTTAAGTGACAGCTCAGTTGGAGAAATTTAATATAAATTGATCTGTGTATCTTGGCAACCGGTACCATGACTAAAGGACTGAAATGAATATGAACAGGTGTTTTTCTATTCCCCTAACTCACGTTCTCAATCCCTCGTTCTTTCTCTTCATCTCTGCGTGTGTTCGGTCTAGATGATGTATTGATGCATTGATGTTTCAATGCTGCCTTAAGTACAATCAACTTGGATGTTTAAGTCATTTCAACTTAAATTACATTAAACTGACAAAAAATAAGTTGAATCTTGTATTACTTATTTAAAAAAAGTTGAGAATTGCTTATTTTGATGAGCAATGTTAAAGCAATGTAAAAACATATGTTGTCATAACTTACTGATCATATAATTTTTTACAGTATCAAGAGGATTTGTAAAGATTTATAACGTTACATTTTACCTGTCCGTACTTTGACATTGCGCATCTCAGTTTCTATCCAATCATAAAACATATTAGCATTTGAAATTGCATTTGAAATACCCTTTGTGTACAAACATCTAGGAATACTAACGAGATCACACTGTTGCGTGTGACAGATTACTGAACAGGTTACCACATACACACTCATAATACCACTAACAACTTCCCAACACATTCTGCAAAAGCATTGCACCAGCACACGTGCACACAAAGAACACTTACTTTCTTTATGACAGGTCTACGTGTCTTTTTCAAGTAGTGAAAAGACTGAATTCAAATGGAATCGATGCATCATTAGATACTAGAAAATTTGCCCCCGCCTAAATTTTCAAGGAACTTCTCTATGAAAGAAAACTGTAGTGAGCCACAAACAGCTTCTATGAACAGCTATTTTAGTTCCTCATCATAACGCAACTTGTTCTAGAAACTTTAGAAGTCTACTACAAACCAGGAGTAGTAACCTGACTGACTAGATTTCTGGTTAATTGAACGAATTTACTAGGCTATCCAAACCTGTCAATATTAACAATACAAACATACATGTTCATTACGGTACACACATGATATTTGAAAAGAGAAAAAGTCCTTGACAACAGTTTCCTGAAAACACACATACAGAGAGATTAGATCAAAACTCTTCCAAACATCTTTGATGGGAGATGAAGGCAATTAAATGTTTGACTCAGAGTTTCACTGTGTTTATATTGACACATAATTTAGGCATTTTAAAGCAAACATTTGTGTAGCAAAACAACTAAAGCCATTCATATGCAGTCAAATATGGATGGCAAGTAAACATGACTCCAAATTTCTCAAACAAACACTCAAACTTCCCGCAACACCCCACTAGAATTATATTTGATCTTGGTTGTTTAGCGTTAAGGTTTTGCACTATTTAGCATCAATGCTAATAAGTTTGGCATTAACATTATGTAAATATTCTGGAGAACTTAACCCAACTCCTTCCCCTCAACCAAACAATTTCTTAATATAACTGGCAGTCACAATTTATTCAAAAAAGATAAGACCAAATGATGGCTCAAATCAAAAATGCTGCCTTAAATTAAGTACAATCAACTTGGATGTTTAAGTCATTTAAACTTAAATTACATTAAACTGACTTAATGAGTTGAATCTTGTATAACTTATAAAAAAAGTGGAAAATTGCTTAACTTATGATGAGCTAAAGCAAATGTAAAAACATATGTTGTCATAACTTATTAATAATAATTTTTACAGTGCATCCTCGTCTACAAAACAGGTCCTTTCATTGAAACTTTTACGAACGTTTTGAAGCGTCAGAGTTTCAGTGTAATGGACTTTCAATGGAGGGGACAGAAATCTCTTAGGTTTTAATAAAAATCTAAATAAATCATGAAATACAATAAATCTGTTTTCTAGTTTAATTGTATTTAAAGGGTTAGTTCACCCAAAAATTTTAATTATCACATAATGATATAATAATTATCCAATTATAATTGTCGATTACCGGATTATAGTTTATAAAGTTATAAATATGGATATTTTTCTTGCAAAACTGCATCGCTTCACTACAGATGGCCTTTATTAACCCTCTGGAACCGTATGGATTACTTCTATGATGGATGGATGCGCTTTTTTGAGCTTCAAAATCTCAGTTACTAATTTGTTGATACATTCTTTCTGATCCCGCCCCCTTTCTCTGCCACTTAACTAATCTAAATAATGACACTCTATAAATATCTGAATAAAAGGCAAAAAAATAATAAATTGTTTGGCATTTAAAATCATAAATGCAATCGTTTGTTTTGAAGCCAAACATCTAAAGCTATTCACTAATGTAGTCAAACATCTAGAAAAGATGAATTAACAACTCCTCCTGAAACACCCCAATTGGAATTAGCCTTGATTTTGGCTGCTTCCATTGAGTGGTCATTTTATCCAGCACACAAAAGCCAGTCTGGACAATGGCTCCAAAAGCCCACCGCTGCGCCAAGACCACGAGACACACACGCTCAGAAACACACACTCACTCCAAGGCGTCACTTGAGCCTGAAACGCTTCTCTTGAAGAAAGAAGAGAAGACCTTTGGAAGAGAAAGGCCTTAATTAATATTAAGAAGGGTAAGTGGGCCGCTCAGCTGACGAACTGCGGAGTCCAATCGCCGTATTGAGAATAATCGGTGTAGCTTTCATAAAGACGCACTGTACCATGGAAAACTACTTTAAATCGGTGTATCAAATACCCTCTGTCTCTTTCCCATTCGAGGAGGCTCAAAGTTTAAGGCTATAGAACAAGGGCAAACAAAGCGATGTTAACGTCAGGCTACTTGAGACGGTGAGAATTAATTGAGCATTAATGAAATGCCCTATATAAACACTCTTCCACGCATACAAAGAGAGTTAACCTATCCATAAAAGAGGTAAAGGGTGACTGGCGTGCGTCTGAGGGTGTGGTCTGAAGTTACTGTTGTCGGTTGTAACAATTTAAGCCCGCAGGATTAGATCTGAATGGCAGACGGCGGCGTACCTCAAGTACGTCTTTAATCTTCAACACACACACACACACACACACACACACACACACACACACAAGTCAGTCCAACTATTACACCTGCAATTAGTTTGCCCTCAGTCATCGTTAGGAGTAATTTTAGGCCATTGTGTGGAAGAATACTGTCAGTGCGGAGAGAGATAGGGGCATATTCATGTCATTCTGGAGAGAGAGTGTGCGCTATCAACTGGATACATTTCCAAAGAAACTGTGAGTAGTGTTTGCCCGTGCAAAACTGATGCTAAGGTGTTCTGAGTTGTTCACAGGATGAGGTTGCAAGCTTGTTCTCGGTACACTGGAAAACAAAATGGTGTAGAAACAGTTTTCACTCAGAAATTGCTAAATTCACAAACTATTACAAAGAAACAGCAAGTACAATGAATTAAACGTGAAAATTCTGAGTCATGTGATGGTTCATTTCAAGGAAGTGTATGATATATATATATATCAGTCTTTCTACTTCAATGTGATACTTGCCAATTTTTTGTAATTAATCAAAAATCGAAATTTGGTGGTGGCAGAAACTGTTACGAATACCGTGGACAGCCAAATAAAACAAATCGTGCTGATTGTTTAAAATCAGGGATGTCATTAGAAGTTAAAGTCATTGGGACTACGACTGACTTGCTATGGCCACATCATGCGTGCAAATTTGCTAAACAAGTCAGTAATGTTGGGAATGATCAGTGGAAACAGAAGGGGACAGCAAAGAACTTTGATACAATCAAAGCGGATACCAAATATGAACATTCAGCAGCTGTAAAAAGCAGTGGTACATTTTGGGTGCTTCTCTGTCAAATCCCAATACCAAAGTGAGCATTTAGGAAATTGTATCAAAAACCTCATTTCAATTGCTTGCAGAGCACCAAAAGGAAAAGCAGGCGAGAAATGGGGGAAAGAAGTGTATAAAGTTGTGTCTCCTTATAAAAGATTTGGTTTTGTCCACAACGGCTTGATTGAGTGGTCTGAACAAAACATTCAAAGCCACTGAGAAACTCTATAAAAAGCCTTGTGTCAAAGTGAGAATTCATACAGGTCTAAATATGAGCTCCATTTCCATTTTCACACACACACACACGTCTGAAGCCAAGACAGCGCGTCTCTTTTTCATTAGGGCCATTGTGCTGGATGAGACAGATGGATAGAGAGAGAGAGAGAGAGAGAGAGAGAGAGAGAGAGAGAGAGAGAGAGAGAGACGGTGCCTGAGGTACAGATTTAGATGTCCTTCATTGTGCTTACACGAGTATTGTCTTGTCAGAAGCATTTAGGGGTGCTCTGTATTGCTTAACACAAGGAAGAACACAAGTGAAAGACAGACAAAAAGAAAGGGTTATGTTCTTCTGCATGATGTTCTTTTACCACTGTATCACTGTAGCATCACCATTATCACTGTACTTTGTATTTTTAACACATTTAAATAAAGATTTTATTTTTGTTCTTATCTAAAATGCAACTGGCAGCTGCAGCAGATGTTGGCACGGTGCCACTAACTTGTCTGCCCAGACAACGTCCAATCCAGAAGAACACAGGAGCAGGATCACGGATACAGGATCCCTCACTCTATCTCACCTCTGCCTGCCTCTCTCTGTCTGTCTGTCTCTCTCTTTCTCTCACTCCTACACAACACAGTTTCACTTATACAAGCAAACACCAACCATCTCAAATGTAGGCACACTGACGTAACAATTGGTGGCCGAGGTTTCGGGGCAGAATGATTGATTTTACATACGAAAACACGTAAGTTCAATACACATTAGCTGTGTATTGGCATATGCAAAATCAATCTGGCTGTTTTTCTTAATTACACAATTTCTCAAAATCATACAAGGTAAATCTTGGCCATATAGCGTCACAGGATAGCATTATGCCAATGAGTGTGTGTGTGTGTGTGTTCAGTCACATGTTTAACCAAATATTAGTGTTGAATCCTTCTATGAAGACTTAAGACAAAAAAAACATTAGAGGTTCTGTTTACCCAATCTTAAAAAGTATGTGTGTTTTGAGTGTTTTGTGTATTTTGAGTATTCCTCACTGAAATCTCCTTACTATGTCAAAGACAGACAGACAGACAGACAGATAGATAGATAGATAGATCATATATAATATAATGACATCATGTTAAGATTAGGTCATATATGCCACATTGAGAAGGCAGACGGACATGTTGTGCTGATGTCCTGCGGTAAAGTTACAAAAAGGTGACATCAGTTGTATCTAGTGTTGTGAGATGTGATCTCTAATTTATTTATCAAATTTAGTTGTAGGCAGTGTGTCTGTGTATGACCATAGGCACTCCATGTCTCAGCAACGAAAGGCCTGTCTATCAAAAATAAAATCACTGATTGCATCAATAATTCGGGCTGTTTAGCCCTCAGCATGTCCAAGAGCATTTGTGTGTATCAACCGCAATGCTGTCAAGTTAAATGAGATATTGCAGCACAAAAATCCCTTCATATATACACAGATGCAGTCACCAACACATCCGTTTTTTGCTACCTCAGTGGCCTAAATTAGCTGTTGCCTGCTAAGACATGACCCTAACCACCATTGAACGTCAGAGTAACCAATGTGGAACCCTCTACACAGATAGCAATTCTGCACAAATAGTACTCAGGAACTGTGAGTCATGGGAAACTTGACTAGCAATTGATCGCAGAAGCATTTGATGTTAGCATGTTGCTAAGCTAACAGCACAAGTAAACAAACATACAAAGCAGACATAAAATACCTTATAGTAGTTAGAATAGTTTTAATTACACAGAACTATTGTAATTGAAGGAAATAATAACTAATAATAATACATTTACATACAGTATAAACAACAATACTCATCCACCATCTTGGATTTGAGTTCATTGCAATGCATTCTGGAATTGACTTCTCTGTGAAGGGTACATGTGATACTGCCTTTGAATTTGTCGTAATTCAAAATGAAAAATATCACACACAATCCCTTCATTAATAATATAAGAATAAGAGAACAAGTGTTGGGAAATCTACTTTTTGAAACTGTGGCTTCTTAACTTGTCCAAATGAACTGATTCGCAAATGAGGTGTGCTCAAATAATGTGACATTAAAAGCAGTGACATAGAGTTGTCACGGTACATTGCTACACTAGCTTGCTACTGGAAAACCTGTTCTGTTTTGTAAACAGCCGGGCCACGGTTCCGCTCCAGAAAGAATTAGTTTGCAGCATCAATACTTTTAGTTAGCATTGCAAACAACAAAGCTTGACTGTTCAAAAGGCTCAAAACAAGTACTGTAACATCATTTCTCTAGTCTTATCAAATCTTGCACTTGAAACACTGATTATGCCATTTATAGGGAAATTAGGTCTGTGAGACAGTTTTAAACAGCTTTAAACCACAGTTTTCCGGTTTGGTCATGTGACGTTCAACAAAGTCTATTATAATTTTGCTGAAAAGTCTTCTATACAAGTATATTTTATTTCAGGTTCCCACCATTAGTGTAAGTTGTCTCAAAAGGTCACAATCTTTCTTTTTTTCTGGGTAATAACAGTGGCTAAAAAAATTCCTGAGAAATACCCTGAAATTGGAATAGAATAAAAAGTATGATAACTAGCCTCTGTCTGGCCTGTATGATTAAAGTGTAAAAAAAATATAGCCATCATTAAAAGCCATACTGAAGCCAAAAGAGAGACAGAGAGCAGCAGAAAGAGAAACAGAAGCCGGACTGGTTTTGGCTGATGTAAACTTCCGTGTTGAGTGAGACGAGAGGGAGAAAATTCCCTGGAATTCCACTGCACTGCTTCCTCTTGCTGAACGTCACCTGAGCTCCCTGTTCCTGAAAGTAAACAAAACTCACACACACACACACAAAAACACACAGGGGAAAACGGGGGTGGACAGAGGTGCACAGGAAAGAAAAGGGCGAGGAGGAGAAGAATAACAAGCATGGTGACATGTGGACGCACAGCCCAGTGTGACACTTAAAAGAATTGTTCAACCAAAACTAAAAATCCTCGCATTTCATTCAGAACCAGTCTGATTTCTTTTTTGCTTTTTTTTGCTTTTTTTTGCATAGGACACAAAGAGAGTTATCTAACAGAAAGTCCAAGATGCTGTTTTCCAAACAATGAAATTGGAGCTGTGGTCACTATCCATCATAGTATGGAAAAGTTTGTACGAAACAAAATAAATAAAAACAACATTAATATATTACATTAATATCATGTTCCACACATATTTTGGCCTCATGGATACCCATTATGTCTACGGCGTTAGGTATTTAAAGTCCCCCTATAGTCAATCATTTTACCGCTTAAAATTCACCTTTGATCACCAAAACGACATATTTAAACTTTGTTTCCTTGGAAAAAATGCCTTAAAATAGCTTGAATGTAACTACACGATGGCTTCATATAGTATACGCAGTTCTATGAATATGCAAATCAGCCCCATCTCCACTCACTCGCATCAGCTCAGAGATCTACTTGTTGACGATCACACGTTGACCTGATTGGTAACAAGGTAGTTTGTGACGTCAAACCGCGTTTTTGAGACTTCTTTGGTTCACTGCCGTTTTAAGGAGAAATATATCAACAATGGCTTTGACTTATGAATCTGCACATGGTTTGTCTTAAAGCATATTAAAAACACCACATAGACACATAAACAACATTAAAAGCTGGATTCAAAGGGGGACTTTCAAGATATAAATTGGTAGCACTTTTTTTTTTTCACTGTTCTGTTCAACATTGTTTACAATAACTACTAGGTACTAACCCTGAACATAACCCTAAATCAAACCTTATCCCATCTTAAGTTTAAGTAGTTACCTTATTTTATACTTGTATAAGTACGCATACTGTAAAATTAATTTAGCTTAAGATAACATTACATCTGAATTTAGGGTTATGTCTATGATATAATATCTGGGTTTGGGTATGTGTAATGTATGTTATGTTGTATGTTACATAATCTACACTTTAGAATTATTTCATTTTTTCACAATTGTCAAATTTTTCCCTTATCTTTATAATTTTATTCTACTGTACCTATAGGGGTATGTTTTCACGACAACAATGTACTAAAACGGAAACGTTTTTCCTTAACATTTTTTGCTTACAGACGACACTGTTGTCAAAACGATCCTGTTTTCACAGATCCATGAAAACAACTAAAAAACGCTGTATTATTCATGGAAGGCCAGTAGTTGGCGATGTCACTTTGTAAAGAGAAACTACTCATCTATAGACTGAACACTTAATACACATGCACATGACGTCATGTTTCACAAATTCGCATTTTTGTAGTTTACACGGAGACAATAAAGGCATTGTTTTCAAAAACGTAAACTTTGAAACCCGTTTTCAAAAGTTTGCGTTTTCAAAAGTTTGCGTTTTCAGGCCCCCAAAACGCCGTTGTCGTGTAAGTGAACGGCCAAAACACATATAAGTTTGCAGTTTTAAATTTGGTCCAGGCCAAACAGCGGCCCCTCAAACTGCTATGTACAAATGACCACTAACTTTTCACATGTAAAACAAGTAATAATGTTGTTATAATAATGTAATAATCTGTTGAATACGAATAGGCACCATTAAC
>NC_139966.1:38751708-38806708 GCF_963993115.1 Abramis brama | reverse complement strand
TGCGTTTAGTGGAATGTACAGTCCTGTAAGAGTGAGAGCTCCATAAACGACAGGAGAAGAGACAAAATGATGCACTGCAGTTAAGCTAAGTGAAAAGCATTACACGTTCTCTCTCCTTTAACATTGGAGCCTTCCAACTTTATTTATCTAACTTCTGCAGGAATGTGGGACTTTTCGTTGTTTTGTTTTTCCAGCCAACAATTACAGGAACAATTTCAACAGTGAGGAATTTTTATAAATGACTTAAAGAGGAAAAGTCAAAACAAGAAAGAAAGAAAGAAAGAAAGAAAGAAAGAAAGAAAGAAAGAAAGAAAGAAAGAAAGAAAAAAAGTGTATGAGAGTAGCTTAGTGAAGTAGCAACCTTATTAAAGTAGCAACACTGTTAAATTAAGTTTCCCTCAGTAGAAAGACATAGCATAGGTTTTCGCAACAATTGGTGTGTAGCTTGATACAACGCTTGATCTTGATCTCCATCTTTATATCGCATTGTATCACACAGCCTTACATGTTATCAGGCATAACATCACACAAACAAATCAAACATGCTCTCTTAAAACGCCTTATTTAGTAACACAGAGTTGTCTGATTCATTTTAGCCAAACAGTTTGTTTAAACATTTTATTTAGCGAATCGGTTCATTTAGACAGTTCATAAAATGAAAACATGATTGTTCAGTTCGTTTTAGTCACCAGGTACCCCTTTTTTTAATTTTCTTATAATTCCAAAATTCCATATTTATGCTGCCTTCACATGTTTTCCTACTTCCCAATTCTGAAGTCGTGATTACGAGCTCATTGCATTCAAGTGCTTTGTTATCGGAATGAACAGGAATCATGGAGGTCAATTTATTAGGCAAATCTTATTAAAGCCAAAAGATTTTAGCTTCCTATATAAACATTCAACACGCTATCTAGATCTAATTCTAATTATTAACAAAAAGAAAAAAAAACTAATAAAGAATACCATTCACAGCAGCAATCATTCTCCCCTCCGCCATGTTTAAAGTTTATTGCGCACCTAACTTGGAAACTTGGGTATCAAAATTCAGCACATCCTGATTTTGCCGAGTTAGACGTGTTCCCCGGTCAACATATTTTGTTGATCCTGGAACAACATTCCTGTCTGAAAATGTAATGCTAACCCCATCCCTACCCCTAAACCTTACCATACCCATAAGTTATCTCTTAAATCAGAAGGAAATTATATGTGAATAACACTGATGTAGAAGCACCTAACCCTGGTTCAAAGCCTAAACTTGACATAAACTTGATAAACTTTAAACTTGTCCATAAAATGTGAATGGTTGGTTGGAATGTAGATCCAGGAACATGTTGTACTTGGTGAAATCAGGTTCTGCAGTTTCCCAGTAGTAAATACAACTTGAGAGGGCCTTAATTTCCAATTTTCTACTAGGAAACTCATATTTACGATAATTCCGACAACATGTCAAGGCAGCATTTTTAGTTAAAAGTGCATCATCTGGGTATTTAAAGTGCACTTGTTGGAACTTTCAGTGTGAACACACCACTCACACAATTTAAGCTAAAAATGGCACAGAATAATGCTTAAGTATGTGCATTGAAATGCACCTATTGTCTCCTAAATAGCATCAATGTAGTTAACTACTTAGCATGTAGCCAAATACTTTTGAGAGAGAGAGAGAGAGAGAGAGAGAGAGAGAGAGAGAGAGAGAGAGAGAGAGAGAGAGAGAGAGAGAGAGAGAGAGAGAGAGAGAGAGAGAGAGAGAGAGAGAGAGAGAGAGAGAGAGAGAGAGAGAGAGAGTTGAAAGAAAGATTGGAGGTAGAGACAGAGACCTGTGAGTTCATGCTACCCTGCAGCAGTTCTCCGTATCACTCCAACATGCTACAACAAGTCTGACCCAATCCTGGCCTCAAGATCACCTCTCTTTCTCTTAAACTCTCCCTCACTACCCACCACCACCCACACACCTCCCTCTTTCTCTCTCCCAGCTTCTCATTTATATCTATATATTTCTGTCTGCCTCAGGTGTGCGTTTCATTGGTCCATTTATAGACCTGCTAGGAAACCAAACATATATTTTTCCCCAAACAATCATTCGGCTCTAAAAATGATTTACGAACCATTTAATAATGAACTACATATAACTCCCATTGGCATGATTACGTAAAGTACTGATTGTATCAAAGCCACACAAGACGCATGGAACAACATCACAACAGAGCTTTTTTCCAAAATCGAATCAAGCTGCCTACCTAAACAGCATTTTACAACATCATAGATACTGTCCTGACGCAAAGGCTGCTATGTAAGTTACCTTTTTGGCAAGATTCTAATGCAGCACATATCCTTCACAGACAAGGTAATCCCAGAATTAAGTTAAAGAAATTCATCCAAGACAATGAAAAAAGCAAAATAAATATTGATTATCTAAGACAATGAACAAGGCAAAAGGAATATTGATTATAAGCTTAATTATACTGTTAGCTTAGCAACATGCTAATGTCATTCTTTTTCGATCACTATTGGGATATTGTTTCAGTTAGGATATTCTCTGACTAATTCGCTAATCTTTGAAACAGAGCTGGCAATCTTTGTTTACATCTAAACTTCTGTGTAAATTCTCAAAGTGCCAGGGAAATAGAGGAAAATTAGGGTGAGACAGGACATTTTGAGGTGACCGTGATTATTAGAGACGCTAACTTGTGAGGAGATTTACTACTGCAGTACAGCTAAGTCAGCTAGCATGCAGGACACATCTCTGCTCTCTTCTACTGTAACAAGCTGTAATTACAAAGACAGCAATGACAATGGCTGGCTGCTAGTTATGAGGAAAAGAGTGTATGTATGTGTGTGAGCTAAGTCACTGAAGGGAAACAAGCACAATAAAGACTTGTAACCCCAAGCTGATTTGGGCAGAACCTCAGAACAATAAAAAAACTCTTCCTTCTCTCCCACCCTCAGCTTTAACACTCAGCTAGTCAGCGCTAAGTCTCTCGGAAAACTCATTGTTTTAGGGAAAACATTCCCCATCCCCCGCTCCAAAAACACCCCACCTCCACCTCTGCCCCTCAACCTGTTTATCCAGTACACACATACGCAAACAGTGTTCGACCGTTAGCGTCAAACACCTGCCTTTTCCTGCTCTGCGGCCTGCAGCAGACCAAGCAAGACCGAAAAAGAAAGGTAGAGAACAAGAAGAGATACAGAATGTAAGAAACAGAGCGTTAAACCAAACATGCCAGCAATGTTCCTTCTGAGTTCTGACAGCAATTCATTTACAGCATTTCAGCTACCCTCGCCTACTCAACCTCGTCTGTAAATGGGGAAACGGACAGCCAAAAATCAACTTCTCAGTCTATAGCAAGGCTTTGTTGCTTCTCAATTTGCATAGTTCTACTATGTTCTTACAGACTTTGCTGTTGATAGCAAAATATGTGTAGTAGGTAAGGCAGTATGCCAGTGTTGTTGCATGATACTGTCATACAATGGTGTCTGGTTGCAACAGACGCCTTTCTTGTATTCCTTTTCCCAAAATAGTGCACTAAAAGTGATGTCAGCCAATTTGTTGTGTTGTCCAGATTCTGAACTTCATTCCATATATTTTTTGTATGCTCCGTTCCAAAAGTTACTTCCATTGAGGTTTCTTCGTTTTCCAAGATTCAGCTTAAAGAGCATTTGGATTAGCTTTCCCGAGTGCCATATGAGATTTAAATCGTCAGAAGAAGATTCTCACTACTTGCAATGGATGCCAAAGTTCTAAATATAAATGTTTGATATAGAATGGCTTAGAATCAGTGTCAGTCAACTTGCTGACTTAGACAGAAAACTCCGCCATGCAATCTTATTGACCAATCAGTGTGCCTGCCAATAGATACTATCAGTCAATTAGAGGAGCGATCCATATGCTACCCCTATAACCGGCATTGCCTGACTCTCCATCTTTAATAAGAGGCAGACCGAAAGTGGAGAAAAGTTCCAGAGCTTGGGATAATTCAATTTCTGTCCACATTCATCAGAGTCACGTTGAGTTATCAGTATATCAAAGTGGACAGGAGGCGAGTGCTGTCAGTACTAAAGAACTAGGAGAAGACAAGCCAAGAACAGAAATGCACACACGTCATTCTGACATGCGCACCCTTACTAAATATTGTTGAGGATTAAGAACTGGATCCATTAATAAAATATATAAAATACGGCAGTCGAAGGATAGTCTTGACGTTCGTTTCTGTTTAATGCTTCTGCAATGTTCGCTTATGCAGAAGAAAAACCACTTTAAAAATGACCCACCTTACACTTTTAAAAATAAAGGGTGTAGAAGAACAATGTTTTGTTCCCCAAAGGACCTTTCAGGGACCAGTTCTTAAAATAACCTTTTTTTTTTAGTGTGAAGAACATTTTAATAATCTATAGAAACATTTTCCACTATAAAAGAATCTTTTGTGCGATAAAGGTTTCATGGATATTGATGGTTCTTTGTGGCAACATTAATGCCAATAATGAACCTTTATTTTTAAGAGTGAACCCCTTACTATCTGAGCCTGCTGATTCAGCTTTGGATCTATGGAAATTAAATGACACAATCTCACTTTGTCATGTCCATACACTGCTCTGGAATTGCGCAGACCAATCAACTTTCAAGTGCTTAAGAAATTGTCCTCTGTGATATTTATTCCTTTCTAAACTCACAGACAAACTAAATCCAAAGTATGCGTGACAGTAATACTGCTAGATTTTTTGCTATTGTTGTTGAAAGGCATGTATAATCTAGGGGTGCAATTCCTTTACCTCTCAACTGAATAAAAAAATAGTTAATGGAATCATTGAGGAACCAGAATTGTTAAGTGGAATCAGAATCACAGTTGCTACATTCCTTAAAATTCCCACCCCTACTCCCAAACCTCCAGGAATCGAACCATGCAGCATGTGGCATCATAGTGGTTGACCCAAGGCCTCCCTGCATTTCCATTTCCTCTCCCAGCGAGGTGTCCCTGACCGCAGCCACTTCTAGTGACCTCAACTCCAGCCTCAACTCAAATACTTCAGATAAATGTTCAATTCACACTCCAACAACAGCCGACTGCACATCCAACTTCCTCTAAGGGTACCTTAGAAGGCAAGCTGACCATTGCCAGCTTAATTTTTTCAGACTGTGACATCAGCTATAGCATTAGCAAACCAGCTGCAAAAAGACGAATATATACTCAAAGAACCAGACGAGACACTGCAGACGCTGCACTTTTGCTCTGTCACATTCCCACTCCCTCTCTCCCATGCGGTCATATCAGGGCAGCATTACCTCAGAAAAAGTCGAGCAGTACAAAAACACACACAGTCTCTGCTGAGCTCCCCGCCTACTAAACAAACACAGGCAGAGATCCCCAAGAGTCCATGTCCCAGACAGACTCACTCCATCTTTATCAGTGAGGAAGTGAGAAAGTGAGAAAAGGAGAGTGTAAGGGATTAAAGGTAAGGGGAAGCCCAGTGTGAGTTTCTTCCGCACTCAATTCTTCAAACTATCTGCAGTATGTTGAAGGCAGAACATTGGAACATGACATCCCTGAAGGGACACAATATTTTACTTAACTGATAGTTGACTAGACAACAAATAGTGTAGTTGCAGGAATAAAAAGGAATAAAAGGAAATTTTATATTTATAACTTTCTATATAATAGAAGTATATGGCACCCAATGACCCCTAGAAATGTATAGACTCTAAAACAAGAAAAGACAACACAAATAACTTCCAATCCAATCCATCTAATCTCCAAACCACTTTTCCTTTGTAGGGTCGCAAGGATGCTGGAGCCTATCCCTCAAGGATGCTGGAGCCAAAGGCAGGGATCGCATGGATGACACTCACAGACATACACACATGGTCTCAAATTGACCTGTCCTGCATGTCTTTGAATTATGGGGGAAACCCTCAGAGGAAACCCATGCATAAATTAGGAAAAAAATGCAAAAAATGCCAAATCCACACAAGAAAGGCCTCCTCGCTCAGCCAGGACTCGGCCAGAGACTTTCTTGCTGTGAGGAAACAACTAAGCAACTGTGCATCAAGTGCATATATTATGCTGGGTTTACGATTTTTAAAAAAATATTTTATGACGATATGATTCCAGTGAGATCTTGAGTAAAAGCCATGGTACACTGTGCGACACCAACACTACATGGTCCTAATCGTCCAGCTGACAGCTGGAAGAAGGTGTATCACGAACGTGATTAATATGCTGTTGGTGAATGTCACACAAAGTAATTAAAGACTGTCGATTCCTGTTGCTTAACAAATCTCAAATTTCGCCCATAGATATGGCTTTGGTCAATGGAATTCTATGGGATATTAGGCTATATCTTCTAATCTGTTTTATCAGTTAGATCATTTAGAAAAGTAATAGACATCTCCTTAACAAACCTTAATAGATCCGTAACACAAGCATGTGGTATGAGTTATGCTCCAAATATAAACACTTATGGTTCAGGACAAAGAAAGTTTAAAAACCAGACTACCAATGACAGAAGAATCTCAGTTATTTAGTTAAACTAAATACAATGAGGAAAGTGTGCTAAAAAAATAAATAGCTGAGACAGTCCCAAACACACAAATCATGAATAAGCATGGTGACTTATTTTTATTGGTTATGTTGTAAGAAAGTATTAAAGGCATACCATAGCAATAGCCGTGTTTCCACTGTTGGGCCAAAAGCGAGCATGCTAGTGCGTGCCAGGGCCAGTCGCGTTTCCACTGTCACTTCCGGGGCTTGATTGGGCCTCGCCGGGGTTTCCTCGGGGCCAAGAAGAAATGCTTGAAGAAATCAGACAAATCATAAAGGCTATTACAATCATGTTTTTTTTTTATCTGTCAGTAGCCTAACGTCTCGTCTCTTTATACCGGACTATCATAAAATAAAGCAACTTTTTTTTTCGGGAGCTTCCTTCTGTTTCTCTGACTGAAAATATAGGCTAACTGTAGCCTACTGGAAGAGAGTGCTAAAGCTCCTCAGGTTGTATTTTTGGTGGCATATTTGTAGAAATTATCATTCTTTCTAAATGTGATGTAAATATGTCCTGTAACTACCAAATAAACGGAAACAGACACGACTGAATAAGTAAGTCTGTCCTCTTTCTTTTTTGAAAAAGACCTAACGGTAAAGCACTTTATTTCTGTGTGGCTAATGTGCAATGTTGACACAAATTAATTCATTATGATCAATATATCACTTTTTATTGTAAACCTGTGGTAAAACATCGATTCTTGGGTTTTAAATATTCAAGTAAACAACAAAAATGCCAGCAAACGGTTGCATTTTGTTTTGCGATCACGCTGTTTCCAGTGATTTCTTTCTGATTAGTTTTCTGATAAAACTTCCATTTGTTGGTGAAATGATGGGTTTGTGTGATGTTGTTTCAGAGAGGCGTGTTACAGGAGTGTTTTAATGAAACTCTGTGGAGCTTCTGGCCCGACAGTGGAAACGCAGTGTGTTTTGGGCCCTGTGCTACAGGCTTTTAGCCCGGCACGGCCCGTTTAAAGCCCTGGCTCGCACTGGCCAGACGTGGAAACGCGGCTAATGATGCCGCCAAATGCGACACTTCAAACTCACTCATGCTCACAACCAGTCTGTGCCAAGAATCTATCCTCAGGTGTGTGTGTGTGTGTGTATGTGTGTGTGAGTGAGCTCACAAAAAATCTTAACATCAACACCTGTCTCTTTGCTCGCCTAGAGCAAAAGAGTATTGCTCAGAGGTAGCTCTTTCATAGCTTAGGAGGCGTAATGGAGCTCTAACTTGTAGCTCAACTGGTTGTTTTGTGCTAGCAATACAAATGTCACAGGTTTAAAATAATTTTACACAATCGCTAAGACACTGAACCCCATACTCTGAACCAAGGCCTAATTCCGTTTGTCGAATAAGTCACTCTTTCTGTAAAACCTTAAACAAGTTCAAGCAGTTAGACACCATTTGCAAATCTTATGCACTCTTTTTGCAAAGCTCTAATCACATTCGCACTGTGATGCACTTGTGTTGCAAGTCGGTAAACATAAGAGGCAAAGGTTAAACAACAACATCACAGAACAGTTACGCACAATGGTTCAAAATTGGTCACACTTGTTTCTAATGATGTGATCAAACCAACTGTACAAATTAAGCCAGTTCAGAGTGCACTGGTGGCACAGGTGCACTGAATGTTGAAACCAACAACAGAAGGAAACGATCTGAGAGGGAGAGGAGGAAGGGTCACCGTGATTTTGCCAAGACATGTTCCAGGATCAACTTATTTTGTTGATCCTGGAACAACATTCCTGTCCAAAAATGTAGTCCTAACCCTATCCCTACCCCTAAACCTAACCCTACCCATAACTTACCCCTAATACAATACAATCAATTTGAGGCAATTGTTTGATTTTCCCAAGAGTCATGGGTTTTGTGAATGTAGTTTGAAGATTTGGTTTTATGTTTAATGTTGTGAGAAAATGGATGAAGGTTTCAAGAAATATGTTTTAGCAATGTGAAAAATCATAATGAAAGTTTATTCAAGTTGCTTGTAATAAAAGGTTTCATTTAAAGGTGGGTAATTTTTTATCAGTATGTTGAAATACTTTCTCCTTTTCCGAGATAATATGTAAAAACAACTTTAAGGCCATTAGCTCTGTTTGTTTGAACAACCCTTCACAGCAACGTTGGTTTAACCAATAGCATTGAGTTGAAGGCAAGGACTAACCAATGGAAGAAGAGGGGAATGTTTGAAATATGTTGAAAATCCTTATTGCAATCCCAATTAATGACACAATTGTTGCAGAAATTACACATCTCCACTTATAAAATTAATGTGGAGAGCAATTTGGACTTGGAATTTAATAAAAAAAAAAAAACATTTTAAATCCATTTAGAAAAGATTTAAGAGAAGAGAAGAGAAGAGAAGAGAAGAGAAGAGAAGAGAAGAGAAGAGAAGAGAAGAGAAGAGAAGAGAAGAGAAGAGAGGAGAAGAGAGGAGAAGAGTTGAGTTGAGTTGAGTTCATGCAAATAAGGTGATTTTCATTGAAAAGACAGTTTTGCCTTTGGCATCTAAAAGTCTTGTGTCCGTTAAGGATGACTGCTCTGAAAATACAAATAAATACATCATGGACCATTCTTTCCATTTAATTGTGGTAATGGTAACATTTACTGAAAAAGTATGTGGAGTGTTTTGCTAGCCATTGTCCTTTGATCATAAAGACTAAAGGACTATACATTTTTTTTAAAAATGACAGTTTATTATGTATAAATTTCATATTAGATTTCCAACGTATCGTTACAGTAGATTGAAGTAATAGTAACTAATACTAATAGTAACTAAAAGTAACTAATTTCATTGAATAGGATTGTTCCGATGGTTTGTCAATTGGATGGTTCTTGTAAGTGAACCGCTTCAAATAAAAAAAAACTTAATTGTATCAGTGGGAAGTCAATTCATTTTAGTAAATTGATTCATTTGGATGGATATTCTTCATTTAAAAACGTAGTTTTTTGGTACTTTTTGTTGGTAGTTTGTAGTATAGTTAACAAAGGGTAGTTTTTTTGAGCAGCCTGTATCACAGAGGTTACTGTTTCAAAGCAGATTCCCAAAAATGCCTTTTAAAACCAGTTCAATTCCAGTTTCACCACCAGTGAAGTTTTCGGCTACTCTTCCATTCAGAAGCTTAGATTTGTTTGAAAGAGGATCTGTGTTTATGGTCACACATATGCACACACCTTTCCCTCTCTGGCCTTCAAATCACCTCTCATTCCCACTAAAGACATGTTCTTTCCGTCCCTAAAAATCCCAGAAGCCCCTTCAACTCCTCCTCTTCTGTCTCTCTCTCGCTCATCATTCACTCCATCTGTCGCTGTTGTCATCTACCTGAACGCCCCCTCTTTATGCTTTACCAAGTGTGAACTGCTGAACTCTGCGTAAGTGTGTGTCTGATTACCGTAATGCCCCATTCTGTCCCCTTCTACTGATGAACTTTTAGCACCATGATTCACCAGGCTTTCCAAAGCACAAGTTTTATCGTCCAACCACACGTGAGAATAAACTAAGCATCTAATAGGAAAAGCAATCACAAATTTTTAAAAGTTGCTTTATTTTTCATTTATGCATGTTGGAAAGTCCAATTTTATTTTAGTGAGATGTTCAATCAGGTGGTTTAAGTAAAATAAACCGGTTCAAAGGTTTAACACCTTGGTTAAAATGGTCAAGGTGTTGTTTGTGTTTGCTAGAGCATTGTTAGACAGTTCTAGTAGATCAAAAGAGTACATGCTCAATTCTCAGTGATTTTCTGTTCACTAGTTTTGTCAAGCAATGGATAAATCACGTTCAATTACATGGAAAAGTAATATTACACCTCTACTCAACAAGACGCATGATTTGAGGCACCATTCATATCTGTATTGGTGCTATATACTCCAGAGTTTAATGCTTTATTGGTTTAGTGGTTCCCCAAAGAACCTTATAATGTTCAGTTATTAAAGGAAAAAACATTTTTAGTGTGAAGGACATTTGAATAATATAAAGAACCTTTATCCACTAGAAATAACATTTGTTCAATGGAAAGATTATATGGATGTTGACGGTTCTTCATGGAACCATATATGCCAAAAAAGAACCTTTATTTTTAAGAATGTACTCCAAAGTTTAAACTTTAAAGGGTTACGTCGGGTCAGAAGTCACTCTTCTGCCGGAACTCGACTAGCATATGGCCATTACCGGAAGTTAGTGATTACAGTTTATAAAGTAATAAATATGGATATTTTGTCTTAAAAAAAACGCATCGATTCGCTTCAGAAGGCCTTTATTAACTCCCTAGAGATATATGGATTATATTATCTTTTACATGTATTATTATTGCGATATTCCACCAGACTGTGTCTATTCCTGTGTGTGTGTGTGCATGTGTGGCAGCCGGCATGTAGTCTCGTCGACTGGCCACCCTGCAAACCCCCAGGCTTCCCCAGTAAAAAGAGAGATGATTATCTGTTATCTTCCATGTTTTGACGGGAGATTATGCTAAAGATTTACGATTGCTGAAAAGACAATGGTGAACACCGCATTCTCAAGTGGCAAAAGAGTGTTGAAAACAAACATACAGACCACAGATAACTTGCTCACCTTAGCAACAGAGGGACAGCGTTCCCAACGTTTTATACACAACTTCACAGACACTGCTCATTACATCACCACTAACAGCTAAACCGCTCTCATTTTTATCAACATGAAGCATGTATTTTCATGTACGACTTGGCTTCAGCCTTATTAAAATTCTTGGCAATAGTTCATCGGGCTGGGCCAAGACGCTTCCACAAAAGTGCCAAACTAAGAATCTGAAATTTAACTGACAGGCTTTGTAATTGAAGTCAATTGTGGTTGTAGTCATATGTTTTATGCTGTTTTCAGATTGACTGTTAGGCTTTAATTTTCTGTGATGACTTTTTGCAATGATAGTGATCGTTGTGATTATAGCATGTTACAATGTTATAGCAGGCTAACATTTCATTTTTATTTGATCTAATCACCAGGCCACACAGAATCTGCATTCACAAAGTGAGCCGAGTAATCAGTGTTTTTTGGCTAATGTGATCATGCTTTTGCTATCAATAAATGCAATCAAAAAATGGGTCAATCAATTTTGCTTGGATCTATTAATTTATACAGAAGTAGGCTACATAATAAAAAAAAACAAATCTGAGGTGCGTTTCCCGTACAACGACATAACTTGCTGCTTAACAACCATATTACGATGCATCGTTGAAGAAATCAACTAGCTAGTCACGATCGACCTGTTTCCCGAAACCGTATTGTCGCAAATTGGTCGTTCAACCACATTGGTTAATGATGTCACGCAGGTGTTGGATTAATAACTTATTTTAATGAATCTGTTTGAGATCGAATTGATGCTAGATGTTTTCCTATAAATTACGGACATGGCATTTGAGGACTATTTCTCATTTTCTCAGTTATTTTGCTTTATTTCCAGATTCAATAATAGGCTTGTTCTTACGTAGTAGAGCACGTTCGCACATGCGCGCTAAAAATGACGCTTTCAATCTCTTTACAAACTAAATGATGTAAATTACATTTGTATTCTTAATAAAAGATATAGATTGTACTGAATGTCAGCTTGCTTATTTGGCTCAAGATAAGGATTTATTGAGTCCACGTAATGCAAACAAGTAACTAAGCTTCTAACCACAGGTCGAGAGCTGTCGCTCCAACCACACAATTTTGCGATGCTGTTTGCGAATGTTCATTAGAACTATGTTTTCGGGAAACACCTTCTTGTTGAACTATGCTATAACGACGGAACTTGCGACCATAGTTGGGTAACGATGCTTTCGGGAAACGCACCCCTGGTCTTTAGAAGGTCTTAAAATTAGGTAAATGCAATCTCAGATGAACAACAACACGACATATTACACTTATAAAGCCAAAATGGATACCCTATGATTCAATTGCTTGTAAATCCAGATTTAGCAGCAATGACTAATGACTACCAATGAAGTAATAATTTTCTTTATGACTTTATCAGTATCTCACATCATTGTGGAGGAATTTTGGCCCGCTCTTCTTTACAATGTTGCTTCAGTTCATTGAGGTATGCAGGCATTTGTTTATGCAACGCTTCTTTAAGGTCCTGCCACAGCATTTCAATCGTGTTGAGGTCTGGATTTTGACTGGGCCAGTGCAACACCTTGAATCTTTTCTTTTTCAGCCATTCTGTTGTACATTTGCTGGTGTGCTTGGGATCATTGTCCTGCTGCATGAGCAAATTTCAGCCAAGCTTTTAACTGTTGGACAAATGGCCTCACATTTGACTCTAGAATACTTTGGTATGCAAAGTAGTTCATGGTAAACTCAATGACTACAGGTGCCCAGGTCCTGTGACTGCAAAACAAGCCCAAATCATCACCCCACTTATGAGGTGTTTGTGCTGATATGCTGTGTTAGTTTTTTGTCAAACGTGGCGATGTGCATTATGGCCAAAGATTTCCACATTGGTCTCGTCTGTTAAAAGGACATTGTTCCAGAAGTCTTGTGGTTTGTTCAGATGCAACTTTGCAAACCTAAGCCATGCTTCCATGTTTTTTTAGAGAGAAGAGGCTTTCTCCTGGCAACCCTTCCAAACAAGCCATTTTTGTTAAGTCTTTTTCTAATTATACTGTCATGAACTTTAACATTTAACGTGTTAAATGAGGCCTATATATATATATATATATATATATATATATATATATATATATATATATATATATATATATATATATATATATATATATATATATATATATATATGTGTGTGTGTGTGTGTGTGTGTGTGTGTGTGTGTGTGTGTGTGTGTGTGTGTACAGTCATGTGAAAAAGAAAGGACAGCCTATTGAATTCTGTGGTTTTATATACACATATACACATACATACATACACACACTGTTGACTGGGGTAATGTTGCTCTGCCATCACAAGAATAAATTACATATTTTAAAAATTCGAATTAGTTTTTTATAATTATGCTTTATTATTCTAAACGATTTTATGTAAATTTTCCAAGTGTAATACTCTTTAAAGCATAGAAAATGCAAACAAAATTCATCTGCCTGCTAATCACAATAGGCCTTCTGTGAAACAATGCATATAAATTACAGGGGGAAACCCAGCCAGACAGATGTGTAGTTCTTTATTTTTTTTTCCAACACAGGCATCTCTTTATGTGTGTGGTTAGACTTGCTGCTTGGGTTTAGGTGTGTCTAAATGCGTATGTGGTTTCAAGCAAATAACTGTTCAGGTATGACAGTAAGAATTGTAATAGGTCACAGCACAGACCAGAGATGTGTGTAAAGGTTCAAGAGTATGTTTACGTGTGGTTAATTTAGGTAAATATGGAGTGGTTTGTTGGAGACCCACATGAATCCCATGGTGTGGTCATATAACCGCTGACACACTTCATTCAGCAGTCACCTGAATTAATAAGGACTCCCCGGCCGTTCCAGTGAACACAACTATCATAACTCTCAGCGCTGAAAACGCCTGGCCCTCGTTAGCAGATCTAATCATTTAGCATTTAATTCAGCCGCCGCTAGCATATCAAGTCTAATAAGAAAGATTTCCACCCTTTAAAACAATGAACAGGAGGAAGAAAGGAAATCTGCACTGCTGACATTCAACTGCTCAAAATCTTATGAGTTTAGCCAAATTAATAATTGCATTACAAGCAGACAGGTCATTTTTGGATCTGATTCTTATTAGATGGCTCACACTGTCCTTAACAGATATTTGTATTATATTGTGAGTTGCTTTTGTGGAAAATAACTTGAGCTATATGGTAAAACAAGATACAGTAATGCATTTACATGGATTTTTGACAGCTGCTTTATACAAAACAAATTAGTGTGCATTCAAGTTCTATATGTTTTTTCAGTATGTGTTCACTGGGAATCGAACCCACAATCTTAGCAGGAACTAATATTGAAGATGATTTAACTTTTAGTAGTGTAGAAATTAGATAGTATGAGGATAATAAATTATTTTATATCGCTGAGATATTATTATAATTTTAATTAAAGTTTTAAATTATTTTTCATGATTATATTTCCATTTTCATTTGAAATAATTGGTCATTTTTATGCACGTGTGTGTGTAGCTATTTTCAACTTAAACTAAATGAAGATGAGAGATTTTGCACACGCACAAAAAAGTGTTTTTACCGTTTTACTTTTAGTTAATCCAGGTCTACATGTGTGTTAATATGACTCCAATTTTAATGCTGCGTTCACGACATGTCCGTAAATTAATTACCGTAAATAAAGCTCCGTATGTTTTCGAATCGTTCCCCCGCGCGGTACTTTGATGTTATACACCAATCGGCCAGCAAAGCGCCGTTTCAAGTAAAACACACCTGCAGTGTTCAGGTAGTACAGCGGTCGTAGCTCTCATAAAGTTACGAGTTTACATGTTGTATTTACAAGTTCAACAAGCACGTGAAGGCTTTTTACAGTTCAGAATGTTTATGGTAATTATGGCATGGTGTGAACGCACCTAAAACACCGCATGGCTGTTTATTGATTCTCTCAGTACAATTAATAAAAAGTAGACAGTAGGCTACATACCTTTTGATGGAAAATTCAGCACCCACCTCATGGCCCAATGATGGATGGATGGTTTGAAGACCGGTTTTCTTTCCTATGTTGATGTATTTAATAAACAAGAGTGAAATATTAGCCACCAAAACATGGACTTGCAAACTTGCTTTTGCTAATCAGTGGCAGGTGGTATTAAGGGGGAGGGGTGTTCTCATTCTAGAGAGATTTGATTGGACATAATGTATAAATGCACCTTAGTTTGTCCATTTTCTGAGAATTTAAAGACTTTTGATTTAAAATATAAAATGTGTAGGCATATTTGTAAGAACATTAAGCATCTGCTACAAGTATATTTTGTCAACTTTCAGGACACTAATGTATACATAGCCTCAAAGCTAATATCATGGACTAACAGCAACAAAAATGTTTGATATATGGGGTCTTTAAGTCAGACTAGTAGTGTCACAACAAGACAAGTTTGGCAGGTCAAAAACTGGAAGTAAGAACTAATGAAAATTATGTGGCGGTCCAGAATTTTTTTTTTTCCTGGTAGTTCATGGAGTTCCCCTTTAGGTTCTTGTTTACACATAATTGATGCCTTTTTATAGCACAATAATGAGAGGAGACGAAATGAGTTTCTTCCTACAGAAGCATTTTTTGGGTTATGAGATCCTTCTAAGATGTTAAAACATGTTTAAGCTTATATTAAAACTACAGGTTGAAATCTCAAGGAAGCCAGACTCAGGTCAGTTGTTTAAACACAACTGTCATAGTAAAAATTATGTCGGCCACAGGTAACCGCCTCTCAGGTCTTGTTCCCATGGCATCTACAATATTTACAAACATCCCCTAATTATTTTTTTTTTCCCTTTCGCTGTCAACCCGGAAAAAAGAGTTGAACTTGATTCATATTTCAGTCAAATCGAGAAGGTTACCCAAACACTGGAAGATAACCAAAAAGTCCCATGTTGGTTTGCAAAGCAATGTTTGCATTTTTTTCTTTTGTATTTTTGGTGTCTGCGAACCATTTTTTTTTTTTAGACATAACATTAACAACATTCAATATTGCATCTATTTTGATTACAGATTTGATAAATATAATTATAATGTAAAATGATGCTAAATGATTTTGCTTTCAAACTTTGTTTTCTTGTGTGCATGCCCTAAAGTAAATTCTGGTTAATATTTCATTATTAGCATTGTTTACGGTCATATATTTACACACTAACCCACTAAACTATGAATAAATAGTTAGCTAGCTTATGTCAGTGCTTATGTTATAAACTGCTGTCAATAGACAAAAGACAACAAATACAAAAAAATTATATTTAGGCAATAACCGATACATTGGCTAATCAAAAGCCATGCAATCTTTATTCCCTGCTCACTGCATCGTGAGACACAGAAGTGTCAAACCAAAGTCACCACAAAAAGCTTCATTTCTGAAGAACCCAAAACTGTGTCTGCTAGTTTTGCAGTGTCATGATATTTCGTCTGCTGGGATCCTGTAGTTTGCATGCTAACGTGAGGGAAATAGTTTGAGCCACATGTTCTTTAATTGACGGCACTTACTACAGATGGAACAATCTTTAAAATATGTGTTTTTGGAAGATTCACAACAAAAACCTTTTAGCCTTTTACCTTTCTTCAGCGTCAGTTCGAATATCCGCTTAGTAATTAGCATAAAGCTAAATTCGAGATCACCGACATTGCATACAGACTTTGAGTTAGAGATGCACAGTTGATGCACAAAATGCTGCAAGAAATTAAAATACAAGGAAATATTGATATACTACAGAAAAGCTAGAGTCAGTCCAGTATAATAAACACATGGTGACTGCCATGTGGGTATGTGTAGTCAAAGCGGAAGCTAGCAAAAGTGAGATTATGATATGATTTTCGATAAGACATGATGATTTAACATGCAAAAAGTGTTGCCTCAGACGTTGCACTCTCAGTCTCATAGAGCCAGACGTCTGCATATACACTCTTGCACATAAACATATAGTTGATGTAAAGCTCTTTGTTAAATTCTCTCTCTCTCTCTGTCTCTCTCTCTCTCTCTCTCTCTATCTGCATTTTCATGTCTTTCATTATGGCCATTACAACAGTAATGAGCAGTAAAGGGCAGTAAAGGGCAACAGGACATTCCAACACGTTCATATTTGCAAAAACTGAACCTGACGCAGGAGTTTTTAAATATACTATACTAACAGAAGTAGCCATCCCTTTTATGTATAAATAATCGTTATTTATCAAATAGGAGAATGTTTCAGTTTTTTTTATTTTGAGTGTATCTAAGTGTGTAAATACGTACTATATGTGAATGTGTGGGTCCTTGGCTTCCCTGTGATCTGGTGTTAGTTCCTCTTTTTAGGACTTCACAGAGAAAGTTTCTTAGCATGCTAATGTGCCATCAGCACAGGCAGCATGCAAATGTACGAAACCACAACAGCTAAACAAAATATTTGCAGCTCTTCTATATTCACTCTGTTAAGAAAAAGAAACGAATCGCACAATGTAGTCCCTAACTGCCCTGTGTCAAATTTAGCATGACGCTAATTGTAAACAAACCTTGTGTATTACTAATGTTTGTTTTCTACATTTACTTGCCTGCAGGATTCGACATCTTAACCATGATGAAATATTTCGGTCATTGTTGTGAGTAATGCATAATAAGAATTTGCTTTGGTTAATGATGAATGTTTCTTTGAACTTAGCGAGCTTAGCATTACATGGTAAAGCTATTAAAGATAGAGCACTATCAAACATATGTATTGTTCACATTACATATAGTTTTTTAAGTTAACAGTTCTTCTACAAAGTGAACGCTTTATAATCAAACAAAAACCTTTAGGGCAGGTCCTTTCTCTACGACCCATAAAAACTAATGGGGTGAAGACCATGGCTAGCTACAATGGAACAGTAAGCAGCAACCCTGCAAACCCACTGATCAAAGGCAGCTGAGAAAAAAAAGATTTCCTCTTCATGTAACGACTGCTTTTGAACATTTTTAATGTTCATGCGTTGTCTCTTATTGATTTCCAGGCCAGTTTTAAATATTTATTGAGCATGCAATGTGCAATCTATCCCCCACCAAACTGTTCTGACTTGTGGTGTTACATTTATTTCTTGTTATTGGTTTGAATGTTCCTTTTTTTTTTTTTTTTTTGACATTCAACCTGGTCAAGATCCAAACTGCATTGAAAACTTACCCTTGAGATGCCAACTTAGGCCTCATCTCACCACAAAACCACTTCTTGCAGCCTTATTAGTTTATTTTCTCTTCAACTTACTGTGTATAGTAGCAGCCACAGGCTGAGGGTTTTTTTTTTTTGCTGTGGTACCTTTCACACTACTCTACCCATAAGGCTTTGCTTCTGTTAACCATATTTTACTTGGCTCTCTTACAAGATGTCTTAACTCTAAAACTAAAGATCAGTGACTTCTCTCTCTCTCTCTCTCTGCATATATAAATGTCATTGCCATAATCGTCACTGAATTGCCTCATTTCTTTTGCAGTATTCCCACCGGAATGCATTGTTTTTGAAGATTTTTCGAAGTGAAGCGAAACATGCAATTTGCTTTTAGGTTAAATTTTTTACACATACTGTATGTGTATGATGTATTCTCCAAGATAAATCATGGATCGAATTTGTTATTGTCAAGTTGTTAATACAGACTTAAGCTTGAATTCCTTCAAAATGTAAACCGATTTTATTTTCAACATAAACTGGACGGAAATATGAATTTCAGTCTCCTGACTGCAAATACTCTTATTTTTGTCCTGACATGTTAAAAAACCATTTATGATGTGATTAGCATGCTAACAGCAGTGTTGATGGAATGTCAAAGTCAAACGGGTAGCGTGAAGAGTTTTAGGCTGTGTGGAGTAGAGTCCCTCACAACATCTCTGTTTATTTCTAGGCTTCCTGTTGGTGTGCGGCCAGCAGCATTCTGGGTAAATCTAGAGGTGTCCTTGTGGCTAGCAAAAGCCATGTGTCAGATATCACACATATGCAGTGACATACCCGCAAAAGCTCACTCTCACATTCACACCAAAGTCGTATGCAAAAACACGCACAAAAGCGTTCACCGTTGCGTTCTCGTGTGATGTCAACAGAGATTAAACTAGTTTATTATTTTCAAAGAGGAAAAAAAAAATTACGCAACAAAAAGCAAGTCTTTTTTTACACTAGTGATTATTAAATTTGTACAACCATTCAGTCTGCATTACATAAAGAAATAATTCTACATCTTTGTTTCTTTCGTATTTTTGGTACTCTGAATTATACATACAAATAACAAATACAGGAACTTTTTTCACAATGCATATAACCTGGGCCCAAAGAAGTCTTTCATGTGTATATGTGTGTGCGTGTGTGTGCGTGTGTTTGTGTGTGTCTGTGTGTGTGTCTGTGTGAACACAAACCAATTGCCCAAGACCTATAACACATCCAGAAGAGTAGCTGGAAGTCTGTGAAACAGACCTGACTACAAGTTTTAATGCATTACACACCATTTTCCTTTCTACTTTTCTTCTCCCTACTTCTCATCTCCTACATTTTTCATCATTCGGATAGAAATCGTGGGCCACGTCGCCACGCCGTTCCATCTTCCAGGTTTAACTCGTACCCTTCTTATCATTAGCTGCCCACGGGCATTTCCTGTCCTCGCCTTTTTCTCATTTTGCTCTTTAAAAAGTCTTCATTAAATGTATTTCAGACATTTTTTTTTTTTTTTACAAATATATGCAGAGTTCATCTCCTGTTGTCATTCACAGCTCGATTCCTCATGTCTCACTGGGAGTGGGGGGGGGGGGGGGGATGGACAGAATAGCAGATGCGTAGAAGAAGAAAAGGAGCAGGTTTTGGGAATTAGAGAAGTTTAGTTTAAAGTCTCGTAATGGTTGTGCCTTGATGCCCACAGGAAAGATGGCATTTGTACACAAATGAAGGTTGACATCAGCGCGAGGGTTTCGTGATTGGAGGGGCGATGAAGAAAGTCATTGTCTTTTCTCTTTCACTCTCACTGTCTCTCCCTCATAATGCGGGGTAGGGGGGGTTACCGTTTTAAGCGGGGCATACCGAAGTGGAGAGGGGGTCTTGGGGGGGGGGGCTCATAGCTCAGACGGTGCACGTGAGAGAGCTGGTTCAAGGTCGGAGGGTTGCGGCGGGTGACAGGCTTCAAGGTTAACGGTGCTTTGAGACGTCCACCGTCAGGAGATTGGGCGGTCGGAGGTAGCAGGGTGCTCTAGCCCATCGCCGTCACCATACTGGAGGGGTGGTGGGGGGCGAAGGGCAAGCTGGAAGAGGGGTGCATGGGGGTGGGCGTGGTCAACATGTGGCCGGAGTGCGAGAAGGGAGGGAACGAGCTCATGTGGCGCGACAGGGCGGCCGGGCTGAAGGAACTGTTCTTTTCCATTAAGCTTTTGGAGAAATCATCCATGCTATCATGGGACTTTTTGCTCTTCTTGGACTTGCTGGACATCTTCCTGTTCCGGGTCTGGATGCCCTCCTTCTTCATGGTGAGCGGTCGGTTGATCTGCGAGGAGAGAGACGGCAGACTTTTAGTAATGGCCACGGGACCGTCCCGCTTGCATAAGACATTATTATGATTTTCATACCACATCCAGAGGAATACATTATTGCTAAGAGATCAGTCCTTCATATTTTAGAAGACCTAAATCCAGTTATGTTTCTTTTAGGTATTAACTTAATCTCAGATGTTTCTCCTAAAAATTCCTAATGAGAATTAAAATAGACACACAGTTGTTGATATATGGTCAAATTAATGTGGATAGCTCAGATAATTTGGTCTTGGAATAATGAGTTCATAATGAAATTTCTGACTTTTGATGTGTATCTTGGCAAATCGGAGCACAGTTTGAGACATAGTAAGAAACATCTGAGAAGTCGACCTTGTGTCTTTTCAAGCCTGTTTGACTTTCTTTCCTCTGTGAAGAATACTTTCAAAAAGAAGATAATGTGAAAAAAAAATGTTTTATGTACATACAATGAAAGTCAAAGGAGTCCAATGTTGTTTGGGACCCCATTGACGTCCAATGCATGGACAAATACAGTTGAACATTCTATCATTTGTGGTCCACAGAATAAATAAATTCATACAGGTTTGGAACGAGAAAATAATGATAGAATATTCATTTTTTGGGTGACTTATCCCTTTAAGCAAAAGCCATATTCTCTCCATCTAATCTCTGTAATTGCTGTCTTGGAGAAACAATTGAGATATTAAACAGATCTCGTTTACAATTTCTCCTTCTTACGGGCAAGTTGAAAGCTGACACCTCTTTAAGTCACGGTTTCTGGGATTATGATTTGGTCAAACAATGAGGGTCACTTTACACACTCATAGTGAGACCCTTTAATTCTTTATTGAGTCCAAGCATGTTCTGATGGTATGTAATAGAGTTTCATTATAAGACAGATATATCGGTTTCTTTGTTCGAGTGAGCGTGTCTGTACATACAAGTGTGTATGTCGGGTCATAGGACTAGGCTGGATTTAGCCTCTGGTTCCCTGACGCCAGGCATGGCCGGTGCCAGTCTTGCCAAAGAGAGAAACCCCAGACTCTGGCCAGCCGGGTTCAAGCGCAGTAGCACTGCCACATCCGTCTGCCAAAGCCTGCTACTTTCACCCCATAATTGGACCGTTTCTTTCTCTCTCTCTCTGTCTTAAAACACTCTAGATGCTTTGCGCAAGAGCTATTAAGTGATACTAAGAAGTACTTGTTTATGGATGTTAATGCATTTAATTGTTTTTGAGACTTTAAGACTTAAACTGTGAGCTTTCTACTGTTATTTCACCATTTTGATTTATGAAAGACTGATAAAACCCACAAAAATGTGAATGTGAAAATGTGAGTACATTTTGAGTAAATGTTTTAAATGTCCACTGTAAAAAAACAAACATGTTTTCACATTGCTTTAACTCATCAAAACAAGTTAAGCAAAATTTCTAAGTTATACAAGATTCAACTCATCTTTTTAAGTCAGTTTAATGTAATTTAAGTTGAAATGACAAACATTCAAGTTGATTGTACTTAAAAAAAAAAAAAAAGTAATGCAGCAACTTTTTTATTACAGTGTTGAAACTAATCATTAATTTCAGCAATTTCTAAATTTGTAGAAATGCGCTCATTTGCTAATAACGAACTGGATTATATAAAAAATATATCTGCAAAAACTGCCACACTGTACTCTACATATCTGCACTGACGCCTGTTATCGGAAATCCCATATTGGCCAACCACTAGTGTAAATGTGAGTGCCAGTGTTTGTTGGTGTGAACTCACACCCCAAAGCGAAACTGTTCATTTGAAACATCTCCATTGGGCATCACAGAAAACACATGCTTATAGCTGTCGGCTATTAGAAACACTCTTATATGTTGTTCAGTTAAACCTTTTTGGGCTTATAAAGACCACATAAAAAACTGAGAAAGAAACGGGCCAGAAGTCTAACCCCAAACTGACAGACATACAAATACAATCATAAATCAGTTCTTATGTCAAATCCCTGTCGGCTCAATGAGATATGGGAGTGGTAGTGATAATGCAAACATGCGAGTTAGTGAAGTACACTCTGGAGAGAGCTTAATTTAGCATGCAAAATCTGGAATTTGATTCAAAGCAGGCCGACCTTAACAGAAAATGGGACGTACCAAAACAAACTAATTTTCCAATTATCCAAACTCTTGGTTGTTTCAAACGATAATACGTGTTATTTGTTTCTCTGATAACCTAGGTCAAGTCTAAGGGATTTTTTTCCCCCCGAGTTCTTACAAAACAGTCAAAACCAACATGGCAAAATGATATAAAAGGGTGCGCTTGCGTGACTAGTTACTAGTGTAACAGGACCGTGGGGCCTCAAAGTGTGATGATACAGGATACCATAGCTGATTAGGTAGAATGAAAATGTTCCCCGGCATATGTTTAACATAGAAATACCACCAACTGAAGTGTAATTCAATAGTACAACAGTACTAGCAGTTTAGCTCCAACATAATAGAAATAAAATAAATAATAATATGAGGAAGAACAAAACCAATCTCAGCGGATAATTGACTCGAACGTCTTGCGACCATTGGGGAATGTTTAAAAAAACGTTTTAGAATGGGTTAAGTTGTCCCTGGGGGTCGAAAATCACCACTTTAAAAAACATTTCTGCCTTATATTTTTAAGTACAATCAACTTGGAAGTTTAAGTAATTTCAACTTAAATTACATTAAACTGACTTAAAAAGATGAGTTGAATCTTGTATAACTTGAAAATTTCTTAAACTTATTTTGATGAGTTAAAGCAATGTAAAACATACGTTGTCATAACTCATAGATCATTATAAAAAAAATTACAGTGGGCCAATCAGACAGGCCTTGGAAAAAAAACCCCGCAACAAATCGGAACTTTTTCGTTGGGAAGATAAAAATGATACGGGTGTGATCGATTAATATAATGGTCCATTAATATAAATTTGTAGTCATTTTTGAGTAGTTAGTTTCACTTCTCACAATGTTGTGAATGTTGTGAAAGAAAGAAAGAAAGAAAGAAAGAAAGAAAGAAAGAAAGAAAGAAAGAAAGAAAGAAAGAAAGAAAGAAAGAAATGGCATGACATGAAAGGTGCCATCATGCAAAAAGAAGATAGAAAATATCTTACTAGATAAGTGTAAGACAGCTATGGAGCTTACATTGTGTAATTTGTAATAGAGGCCGCAGGCATTGCAGACGGGATCGCCGTTTGCATTTCTCCGCCACAGTGTCGTCGTGGTCGTTTGACAGTTTGCGCATGAGGTCCCTGCTCGTCTGGCAGCCGACTGATGGACACACAGAAAGAGAAAGAATCACAGTTATTACACTCATAATATAATAACCAAAGATGATGATTACATTCCTACAGTGCTAATGGCCCCCAACCCTTCTGTTTCCTGAGCTTGCAAATGTTTTTTAAGCGATGCAGAACTATGTGAGAGGAAAAGAGTTCTCCATAACACTGGTGCCTTAAACTCTCGGGTAAAAATAGTGCCTTGCACACATGCCCTCTCAAACCTAAATATTTACAAAGGACATGAAAGCGCTGGTTTAAATAGTGCCCATTAAAAGCTGATGACATTTTCCCGTTAAATGATGGAGAAACAGCGGCTCTGCATGAAATGGATCCACGTTTAAACATCAACCTTCAAGTTAGATATTAGCCATCTTTATTCACATCAATATGCTGCACTAAAATAGCTTGCTCTAAATTAACATGCATTGATTAAAAGCAGTTAGAATTATTAATTATGAGCAGTTACTGACATAATAAATTATCATAAGTAAAATAAAAAATAAAAAAAACAATGGGGGGGAAAGGAAATTCCAAAAGAAATGCAATGAATTTGTAGGGATCAGCAATATGTTTTAAAAATGGACTGCAGAAAGAAAAATCATGCTGCGTTTAGGGTTAATATACAGAAATGCTGAAGTAATGACAAATTCATTAATGCGTCGTTGAATTCAATTTAAAGGCGTAAGATTGATTGACATGGTCGAAGCGTCATAATAGACGACGTTGGTGTCCTATTATGATTGGCTGGTTTTTATTGTTTGTTTATTTTTCTCGTTTGTGCATTAAAAATAACAGCTAAATTGTATTGCCAAATGAATTAAATTCAAATAAATTAGGCAACATTTTTACTTTAAAGGCAATTCTTTATTCCTGCTATTATTTTCTAGAGTAGGTTGTTTGGCTCAGTGAAGATCAATCTGAAGTCGTGACTCCTGTCTGCGGGTTCTCGCCCGTATGTTTAGACTGCGGGAGCGAGCGCTGTTGTTCGAGGAGTTTTATCAGCTGCGCTCAGATATCCGCCAGTCTTTTCCTGGGAAGTCGGCTTTTCACATTAGAGAGGGAGAGAGAAGGCCAATGCCAAAATAGCAGCGCTCGGACTATTTCTCTGCGCCTCAAGAGCTTCGACTCTATCCAAAGCCCGAATATATGCCAGGCCATTGAAAACACAGTGTTCCTCTCTCTCATTTATTAAATCCCTGTGAAACAGTGTCCCTGATGAATAGCGCATTGTCAGAATTGAACCTAATTTCTGCAGACATATTTGACCTGTTCGAGCTGATCGCCTCCCACGCGTATACTCATTTGAGATAAGCGCTCGTTTCACAACACTTTGAAGTCTCTCCGTGACGAATTTCGTTATGCTGACGTGTAGACACGGTGTCAGCAATATTTGCGATAAAATAAAATTATCCGGGATTTTTTTTGTGTGTGTCGAGCGGGGGAAAATAAATAAAAATGAATAAATAATAAATAAATAAAAATTGAAACAGAAAAAATAAATAACTTAAAATTTATTGCTAATAATAATAATAATAACTGCTATTGCTTAATCTAAAAAAAACGAGACCTGCGCTTGGCGAGTCAATTTCTTGCAGCTAACACTTCTTCCTGGGTAGAGAAAGAGAAAGACAGAAGTGTCATTAATACAGTGCTATAGAGAAACATACCAGCCTCCGCTTGGGCTTGATGAGGGGTCGGTTCTGTCCGTTCATCTTGTGGTATAGTCCGCAGGCGTTACACAAATAGTGACCGGTGCCATCCCTCCGCCACAGAGGAGTCGAGGTGGCCCCGCAGTTAACACATTCTCTACCCTCTGCCAACAGAGACACACACACGCATGCACAACTGATTTTTTAGAACCACTGAAACACACTTCCATGCACAATCACAACTACACAATCTTAGGCCATTGGTGAGCACACACACAAAAAAAAAAAAAACACCAGTGGCCAGTCGCTTTGATTTGTTAAAACAAAACACAATATTAAATATCAACATTTTACACACAAAATAATGACTAATAATTGTATTAATATTATACAAGTATGCACACATAGCAATTACTAATAATTCAATACTTATAAATATAGATATAGATATAAAAAGGCATTATCAAAAATACACATTCTAAAAATTCGCATGGATAAAAAAAAAATGAATATGGAATGCATTAATAACAAATGATTATTATTGTTGTTGTTGTTGTTGTTACTATTATTAATGCATTACCAAATAAAAACATTGTCTAATATGACATCACTGAGCTTAACTTCTCAACTGTCAAATATGACATCATCTGATAAGATCTACAAATAACTTTTCTACAAATAACTTAGCGGTTCTAAGTAGGCAATGCTGTGAAAATGTGTTCTTCAGGGGGTGTATCAAACGTATCATGCTCTAAACAACGATGCGTTGGAAATACTGCATCATTCATTAGAAGAGGGAATCGCAAATATAATATAGCTGAATAAAGACTCAGTTTCCACAGAAACAACCTCCCGGTTCATTATTAAACCACGTGACTACACTGTAAAAATAATAATAATACAAAATAATAAAAAAAACATTAAACTTGGATTAATTATTCTGATATGTTAAAGTTGATTTTAGGCTTTATTGGTTGAAATCATGTTAAATGGATTGGGTAACAGTAAGTGAAAGCGTCGGTCTAATTAACTCATTGTGTAACCTGCTCTCTTAACGTAATTAAAACACAGTAGCGTTTGATTGGCATTCTTTCCGTTTGACTGACAGGTGAAGGGCGCGCGCCTCACATGTTCAGTGACCCACGCCTCCGGTCGCTCCGCTGAAACGAAAAACAACCTCGTCGTGCAGCCCCCAACCCCTCCACCCCCCTTTAGCCAGCAGCATTACTGCTCTCATTTGTGGCGCGAGACTCTTTTGCTCTACAAACAGCCCCAAACCCACAAAAGCTCTCGAGCACATTACCACAGAAAGAGACGCACGCAACAACGGAGCGTTTCTGATGCATCTATGTAGTAGGCTTTACCCTACATGTTTAGTTTAAAAAACAAAACCTAAAAAGAACAATACTAGAACTTTAGTGGAATTATATGCAGTGCTTACTGTGCAAAATCTTAATTCCAAATGTAGGCCTGCCTATACAATAAAACAGAAACCAATTTAAATAGGCTATCAATAATCTGTAGGCTATCTAATATGTAAAACACACGAGTTAAATAAATTATAAATGGGGTGAATAGATATTTTCTATCTTTATCATAAAATCTATCGCTATGAATAGACTATTATTTAGAAAAAAAAATGGTCCGTTCGCTAATCGCATTCAAAAAGCTGGTTGACCTTTTGAAATGATTTTCTCTGTGTGTTTGGATAACACTCTGTCTGTGCATGTCGGCCGCGCATTGCGCCAGCTCATTCGTTATTCCGAGCGATCCGCGGCGCATCCGGACTCTATCAAAGTTTCTGCGCAAAGTAAACAATGCAACTGTCGCGTGCAGCAGTCTGAAAATAATTGGATTAGCTTAAACATATAAACGCGAGAGAGATGGGGCCGTGCACTGCGAGGCACAAGAGGAGCAAGAGATGAGAGAGAAAAAACACACACACACACACACACATCTACATCCGGAAAACCCTTGCGCTCCGCTTTAAACTGTAGACTCATCTGCATATGCTGAGCGACGTTTAATAAATCAGGGAGGCTAATTCCGCTTTGTAGCTAAACGACATTAGATATAATATTCTCCAAAGCGGAATATAATAATGAAATTATGTAAGGCAGCAGACGTGTTAACAAATTTATAATTTCTAGAAAAGAGAACGTCTTTTGCGCCTTGGTTATTTTAAAATGATACCACAACAAAAAGATGAGATTACTGCATCATAAATTAATCAAGCGAACAGGATTATAAACTAGCTCAAATTAATAATATAAATTCCCCCCAAAATTAGATTTATTTATCATTATATTTAAATATAAATATGTTGCCTTATTTTATAGCCTTATCTCGGTGTGACATCATAAATCACGTCAGATTTAAGGAGTGGAGCCATTCTTTGAACAAGGGATGTGGATTGTGCCCAAATTCGATAGCCAAGCCAAAAAAAAAAGAAAAAAAAGAGCTGAATCAAATCAATAGTATGGGAATTGGATAACCTGGGAGGCTGTTTTTGTGGAAAACGAAAAGAATGGCAAGTGCACAATAATAGAGCTCAACTGCTGAATGATCTGACTATGATTATGTTAGTAAAAATCAAAGGGTAGTAAAGCGCACGCCTACCTGAACAGGACCTTGTTTTTGGTCTCGTTTTGGAACCATAACTAGAAGAGGACCCACCTATCAGGCTACTTGGTGGGAAGAGCCCCGGCCCGTAATCGGACACATAGGAAGGGTAAGTGGCGATGGGATGGTGCGCGGAGGACGCGCCCGCTCCGATAGAGGCCATGCTCCGACTATGAGCCGAATCCAGCTTCATGCTTTCGGCCAGAGACACCTGGTACTTAATGCACTCTTTGTCCTCCTGCCGTATGGATGAGCCCGAGCCTGACGTGGAAATTGAGGGGTCAGGGGACACATCTTTGGGTGGAGTGGGGGGAAAGGTGAAGAGGTGTGGGCTCGGGTGGCCAGCGGACAGCGAGGAGGAAGAGGCTGGGGGGTAGACGGACAGAGGCCCAGGGGAACTGTGGTGTATGGAAGTTTTGGGGAAAGGCCCGAGGTTCCAGGGGGAGGTACTGTGGTGAGAGCCGATAGGTTTACTTCCATCGAGCCAAGGAAGAGAGCCGTGCAGCAACGATGGGCGACACACCTGACTACCTGCGGAAACAAAAGACAAGCCTGCTGTTAGGACAGGACGAGGTGGGAAAGTGGGATTCGGCACATTAAGAAGCCACGAAATAACATCAGAACCATTATATATATATATATAAAAACAGGGTCAAGATAAATAGCCTATTTTTACAACACAACACTGCAAAACCAAGCAGGCTACATTTTGATTGATATATCTTTTTACGCGCATCTGTTATTTAAAGGCGCCGAAACCCATTTAGCAACGGCCTGATAATGCATGAAAGAACTAGTGCAACTTGTCTTAATGAGTAACACTGTGAAACTGCACGTAAAGGCCTACATTACTCTGAGAGGCTTTTGATGGGGCAAAGGGTCCCAATTAACAGCCCTCAGGAGTTTCGATATCTCACCCACCCAGTATCTACTGAGGATGTGCGGATTTTAAGAGTTTTGATGTGTTTCGAGATGGGGCGATTCAAACGAGAAACAAGATCACGCTTTTTGCCCCATTCCGCTCAGGAAGTCATGTCAATAAAATAAAGCCATTTTTCTTCCGCACTAAAAAATTCAAGTGCATACAACATGGAAAAAAATGCGCTTCATTATTTAGAGACTTCTGAAAATCATTGAATTAAATTCCCAGCTAGTGCTAATATAAATATTTTCATCATAATATGTGTCATAACATCTTTTTACCAATCAAATATATTTCAGCTTATAACGTGTTTTCGAATAAAAAAATTAAATTAAAGGCTTTCTAAAATGAAAGGAATGCATTGCATTATTTAATATTAGGCCTACACAATTGTTGTATGACCTAAAAAGATAAATAACCATAGAATACTAGAAAGATGTGAAACCAGTGACACACCACTTCAGGTAAGCCACACGTAAACTACTCTGACACTGTTCAATTTTTTTAGTACAGTTCTAAGAATAGTTTCTTTCCTGTTACACATTATTAATTCAGTTAGAACATAGATGAATAATGTAAAATAGCCTAACTGGTTATAGAATTAGGACTGGTTTCGTCTACTTACTGTGAGGTGGCGGTGGGTACCTCTGCACGGCCCGAACCGAGTTCCCGTAGTACGGGTGGTTGCTCTGTCCGTCGATATTAAACAATACATCCACATCTTCCGCAAGTTGATACTGCGACGGGTCCATGTAGGAGTGTCCCAGTCCCGGGTGGTGTGACTCGGGATGCTGGCCGTTAATGACCGGGTGATGATGGGTCATCCATCGGGGTTGCTCCGGACTTACTTCCATCGTTTTCTCTCTTTTTTTCTCAGCAAACGTTCATACAATCACCGATACACACAACACGAGAGTTCAAAAAAAAAAGTCCAAACTCCTCCTTTGTTTAATCCACTGGTTCGAATATTTTGAACTTCCGATCACCTGAAATTGAACAAGACAATTTGTTTTTTACAAAGTCCGTCCGTTCGCTTGTGTTCTTTCTGTCATTGGCAAATTGTCAGAAGCTCGTATAAAACCGGATCCGTTCGTTCAATAAACGCGCGTTAACTTCTGAAAGTCAAACGGATTTATATGCTACTATTGTTGGTCATAAGTCCGCGTACGCATCCAAACGCGCGCGTCAAGTTCCGCCAAGTATTTCAGTTGCGCTGCGTAGACTCAACAAGTGAGCTTGGCGCTTTCAGGCCGAGCCGGGTCGATCTGGATAAGTTTTCTGCCTTATGACTGAACACAAGTTTGATCAAATCTGTGTTTATGCGCAGTAGTAACCCTCTTCCCTTTTACTCTATTTCCATCCCTCCCTCTATCTCTCTCTCTCTCTCTAGTGCTCACTCCCTCTGTCTCTGAATGCACTGCTCTCTCTGTGTTTTTTTACAGTGAAGGCATTCTTTCAGGATGGCGCCAGTCAGCTCAATGCTCGCAGACAGCTGTGGCGCGACGCAACTTAAGGAGGGTCTGTGGTGTCATCAGCAGGGGCGGGGCCCAACAGCCTGGACTAATTGAATAAAGTGGGCCAGGGAAAGATGACCAGGAGCTGCGCCCAATTCTGCTTCCCATTCATATACAGAATGTAGTTTTTTTTTTTTAGTGGACCGTCTGAACGTGTAGGCCTACACAATATTTATAAAGCACAAGCAGGCTATGAAATAAATATTTAGGCTTGGTTTTAAAAACCATTAATAAAAATTGGTTCATAAATAAAGTAGCAATTCTCTCTCAAAAAAAAGGTACAAAAGCTGTCACAGGGGCGACACCTTTGTATCCAAAGAGTCCATGTTAGTACCTAAAAGATAGCCTACATATTGGTACCAAAAGTGCTGTACATATTAGAATATTTTTTTGTAGGATAAAAGTAAAGAATTTAAATCAGGACCATGCCAGGGTCTGAAATAGAAACATAAATGTGTCTTCTCAATCTCTCCCAAAATTATTTCTTAAACATATTTTTTGGGAAGTATTTATTAGCTGCATAGTAAAATACATAGGCCTATATAAATAAACATATACGGAACTATCAACATAGTACTAACGGGAACCATCGTTGTTCTGTGGTCTGCTGTCTTTCAAGTCTACACGACTGTGTGTGTGTGTGTTATCAGTGGCAGCTTGTGTGGAGTGTATTCTCTTTTAAATTGTGACAGTGCGTCCTCTCGCGGTGACAAGCACGTTTTTCTAATGGTTCCCTATGCATGTTCAAAACAGGCTCTTAAACCCTGACTGCGACATAGCCTAGTCCTTTCTCTCTTCCCGCACTTTAAAACACGGGCTTTCCCCGGCTGCTGAAGTCTGTGTTCATTAGGCTATTCCGTGAACGACATCAACATCATTATTAATTCAAGGTTTTTACAATACATTAAAACTTTAACCTTAATATGTAATGGGAACGTATTTCTCACCACATTAGGGAGCAGTGTTAGGTAGATGATTCGCTATTGTACTGTAATAAGGGGGCTTGGCCCTTAGGGTGATATTTTGTCTGTAATGCTCCGGTTTGGCCGTCCCGTCCCCACAGATTGACTAAATATAATTGGGCTGCTCGTTTGATGGTCTTAAATGCGCAGATGATGGCCAGCCCTGTCGACGCTGCTGGACGTGACGTCAGTAAACAGGCAGGAAATATAGACTCTACGCATTGGAGGTAAAATATGATGTGTTTATCTCGCGATAGCAATTCATAGGTGTCCAGAAAACGATAAATTCCCCTGCTACTCAACGAATGTGATTTCAACTGAAAAATATATTTATATAGGCTAATAAACAGGCTATAACAATAGCCTAACAATAATTTCAATTCCTTCGCGCGACGAAGCTTCCCTCATCTTAAAACAAAAACAAAAAAACCCCAACACATTTGAAGAGAAATGGTTGAAAATGCTGATTCAGGAAATGTGTATTTTCTCTCCCTCCCGTACGAAGAGGAAAGCCTCTTCTTTCGCTAGTAAAGACCGAAGTTGGATGGAAAGTGTTGCACTGGCTCACTGTCATTGTCGAGCTGTCAGCGGACGCGAGCAATGATCCGCGCGAGCTATTATCCCGCGCGCGAGCGTACATTAGAGGTACTCGAAGACAACGCGCGACGGTAAAAAGTGAAATCCTGATTATGTGTTTTGTTTCTTGACTGAATGTCTTAAGCTTAGTGCGCGGGACAAGGATGGAAGCCGTTCCGAACACTACAGACATATTTTGGGAAGTATTTGAGGCGCCCTCACAAGAAAATGTTGTAATTTATCATACTTCGGGCTGTCAAAACAAAATATGGACTATACAATCCCATTATAGGCCTACAGCTGTAATGTGTTACACAAGGAAAAAAGAAAGCAGAAAATATAGGCTAAATAAAATAATTCGACACATATATTATATAGGCATAGTATAGGCTATATAATCATAGGCCTAGATAATTAGAAAGATGTGAAACACACACACACACATACGCACACACACACACATCTATCTATCTATCTATCTATCTATCTATCTATCTATCTATCTATCTATCTATCTATTATCTATCTATCTATCTATATATATCTATATATATATATATATATATAGGTATGTCTATATATAATGAGGAGTGGGAGGAATTTAAATCAGACCCATTCTTTTTTAGCTCGGGCCACCAGGCTGATTCATTGACGGCACTGTAAATCGGTGGTAGACAGCGATACTGGGTCAGGTTGAAGATTGGGTAGATAATTTGTGAATGATTATGTCAGGCAAGGCAGATTAAAATCAGGAGGCATCACACTTTTCACTGTGGGTGAGAACTTAAGACCCGGCCGTTTTATTTTAGTCTATCCTATAACAAGGGTTAGAAGATGTGCGCTGATAAGACGCTTTGTTTTTATCGAGCACCATTTATAAACACATAAAACCTTTTTGTAATAATTTTGGCGAAGTGTGTTTTCGAACGGGCGTGTAGATAGTAAAATCCGAAAGCTAGACATGTACAGAGGCCATCAAAAACAACATGGTGCACAATAATAATAATAATAGAAACAAACATGCAGCTGCAACTACTTTTATTAATAGTGTTAGTAGTAGCAGCACAGTTGTTGTTATCGTTTTTTAAAAATATATATATATATAATTAAATTACATAATAAACAATCAAAACAGCTGCGTTCTCATCCGCTTTCATTTTTGGTTGATCGTGGAAGCGAGTTCGATTGTTATCTTCAGCTTGACTGATTTTCTCATTTCTCATATAGGCTATGTAGACTACACACACACACACACACACACACACACACACACACACACTTAATATATATATATATATATATATATATATATATATATATATATATAATACAGGTTGTATGGGGATGAATGAGATTTTAATGCAAGCCTCCATGACGTCTGTGACCAGTTGAAGATGTGAAGAGATTTGATGAAAGGGTCGCCCTAGACTGCCCAGGTAAAGCTGTCCAAACAGATCGGGGTGAACCAGAGGACACACACTTCACCCCAGCTACCGAATGATAAAGACAGGGGAGGGGGGTTCAATAGCGAAACATGAGCGCTACACTTGCAATATTCACGCACTTAAGGGCTTGTTCGTCACATTTATTTTTAAGCAACAAAACGTTTCTCCTCTCAGTTACCATCTGTGGAAAATCCCAAAGGAGCTTAACTGTAAAACGCAATTTGGAAAAAAAAAATTGTGTTGGTATTCATAGTAATACCAGTAGGCTAATGTTATAAAACAACAATTATTAAAACAAATAATAATAATAATTACAATTAAACATAAATAATCATAATAATAATAACGGATAAAGGGCAACTGAACATTAAGGCAGACTTGGGCGGATTGTAATTCATGTACTTCGTCTTTTCAAGAACGAACTTTCTGAATTCGTATGCTGTGTGATGGTGGCCTATGTAGGTTATACAGCAAATTCTTAGAACCCACTCGAGGACGTGAAATTCTGATAGTTGCTTCATAATGAGAGTTTGACTTATTTCTAAGAACAACTGACAAAAAAAAGGTGAGAGGGGAAAAACGCTAGAGCCTCGAGTGCAGGTTTTGTTTTTGATAACTCATCGCTCGAAAGAGAGAAACATCTAAAGACTAAAAGGTTTTCATTCGGTGCTGATGATGATAGCAAAACTCGACACATCTGCAACAGGCCAAAAATTCATTTCCAAAAATATTCGTTATTTAGTCTCCATTGGTTATTCGTTCTTATTAATCCATCTCCGATATATTAGCCTTCGAAATATAAATCCGTCTGCTCGTATAACATCACCCTGTGTTCGGCTGCTTTAGGCCTAATGTATTTATTTGATCTCCACTGGTGCTCTTTTTGGGATGTCGCATGTAACAACTTCATAAACAAAGAGGCGCATCGCAGGAATATTGTCGTTCAAACAAAAAGTGCATCTCTTCCTTTCGGTCGAGTGCTGATTTGAGGACATGGTTTCAGATCATTTCACTGTGCAGCTGAATGGAGTGGCCGGTCTCGTGCTATCAGGGAGAAACAGCTGTTTTACGCGCATTCAGCTCCAAATCAATGGAAGCCGCTGCTCTCTACATGCAAATACAAACCAAACGAGCTTGCGCCCATGAAAGACGGCCTATGATGTGCCTTAATGTCGCGTCCTATTCTTTCTGTTTTCAATGCTCTTCAAACCAGCATCACATATGCATCCTCTCTCTTTCTGACTCTCTCTCCCTCTCTCTCTCTCTCTCTCTCCACACACACACACACACACACACACACACACACACTGGAAGCGCAGTTTCAGCAAATCCACTTCTCTTTATGACCCATTGCGGGGCTAATCAGATCAATTTCACGGGTTAAGGGAAGCATACTTGCTCACACTCAGGTGGTAATAGATCATTAAAATCCTTCATCTAGAGGACGGTAGGCGGGAAAATGACTCTTAAAATACAAGGGCGTCCATAAAATCCCACCCCAATTGTCGGAAAGTGGACGTGGGTGCTAGTGAAACGCATAGCCTATATATGTGTCGGGTGAAATGAATAAGCTCATGAGAGTTGTCATCTACACGTCTGAAATTGTTAAATGACTGTACCACCCTCAATTAGAACAAAAACATGCATGAGTGTCGATGAATATATATATATATATTAAACAGAGACAACCGCAAACCAAATATGTATCTGCACCAAAAACATGAAATGGAGGGACAAAGCATCAGAAGAACTGGCACGCATAACGCTATGGTAGCAAATCAATGTATTCGACAGTTTTTGGGAGCTAGGCTAATTGTAAAACAGCTAGAATTAGTTAACGTAAAATATAAATCCGAATATTTACTGACCTGCGGAATTGTGGTGGACGCGTGGTCAGGCGTTTTTTTTCTTTCTGATGGGCTTCAGATGTGAAGTGACACACAGATGGAAGTGCCGATGGCATTTACAGCAGGAGAGAAAAAAAACTAGGCTCCTTTTTTCTTCTAGCCTACACACACACTCACTCCGTCTCTCTCTCTCTCTCACTCACGCGCGCGCACACACACACTTACCGTACTTACTGTACACCAAGCGCGAGCTCTTCCGGGTCGGTGCAGGCTGCGGAGTAAAAACACACACTTAATCTGAATGGGAGCGATCACACGCGTCCGTAACGAACCTTTTAACACAGAGAGAGAGGGGGACGTGGACGCACGGGCCGCGGAAAGGGAACAGGTACCGCCCGCGTGCGTTCGGTGGCACGACGCTTTTCTCCTTGAGCCGTAATAACGCAGTCCGTTAGATGCCAGACTGATGCTTTATAATGCATGAGATGACTGATAGCGGTTTGACCGTTTGAATTTCTGTTTTTATTCACCAAACTCTTGCGTAAGCTAAACTATATTTTGTAAATAATTTTTAACAATACAATATGATATTCGTTGAAAATAACATAGCCTAGATGCTGTTCGTATCTTTCCAGTGTTTTAGCCCATTTAAAATTGTAAGTACGCGGAAAGAAATAGCTAAAACACGCGAATTTAACTAGAAATATGAAGTCTTTCTAACTTAAATATGTGATTTGTATGCTATATAGCATATGCAATAAGCTATTCTTCTTAAAGGCAATTAAAAGCAGATGCTGCTATGTAGACCATAGATTCATGATGTGTCTGCATGTGTCGATAACAGCCAATTCCTAAACAAAATATTTTATTGTGGCCATGTCATATGTTGGTAGGTAAATCGAGATGTGATTATTTAGGCTAGATCACATCATCAGTAAGTTTTTATCATTTTATTATCGCTCTTTTATATTTGACGTTGTCTTTATTGAAATATTAAAATGTAGATATGGATGAATGCTCTGTTGCAGGTTTGCAGTGGGAACTCATAGAAGGTCTTTGATTCCTTTGAGAACGTCAGAAATCAGAACACATGCTATGTAATCGCGGTTCAGCTACACTTCCTATTCGAAATACAACCATAGTGTTTTTCTTTCTTGTGATGTGCAGATTGCAGATGACAAGCAGCTGTTTCGGCTAACACGCCCGTTTATTGACGGAATGGCTTTCTGTTCTCTTTATGGGGGGGTATGGGGGGGTTTGGTGGAGGGGGGGGGGGGGGGGATGATGTGCAACAAAGAGAACGAGAGAATTAGAGAAAAGGAGATATGACGGTGAAACGGCTGTGACAAAGAAAACGAAAGAAAGAAAGAAAGAAAGAAAGAGAAAGAAAGAAAGAAAGAAAAAGAAAGAAAGAAGACGTGTGTGTGTGTGTGTGTGTGTGTGTGTGTGAATTGCTCTCACATTGCGTTGAGGCCAGTAAACTGATCACACCAATATCTGTCTTTGGAGAAGAAATTCAATTAAGGTCGTAAATTAAAGATAATTGACTGAAACGGCAATATAAACTTACAGCAACATCGAGCCAAAACGAGGCTCTTTAAAAAAAATGAATTATTCAATGTTTCCAAAGCAAGAAGACCTCAAATGTTATGTATTTGATTTAATAATGGAATTAGGCTAAGGCACATCCAGAAGATAATGATTTGATAATCTGTTTCAGTCTTAAATAAAGTGCTTAGTCAAATACACAGCACCCCTAATATCTATGTAAAAATGTTTTTTAATATGCGTCGATGATGAATGCGAGATGTAATAAAAACAAAAAAAGTCAAATGAAGAAATATTGCACAGATAATTAGAACACATTATAAATATGATAAACACAGATTAACGTCAACGGCGGTATAAAACATTTTTTTTTAAATTAATTAATTCAATCTATTTCTTTTGAGAGCCAATTAATTTTCAAAATCAATTTTCTCTCCTTTCTTATTATCTTTTATCTCTGAATGCATAGCATAAATAAGGGAAAATACTGACTTATCGACATCATCCATTTTGCAAATATAATAAATATTAGTTAGCGTGTGAGTGTGTGAAATGTGAAATGAAAAACGACAACGAAGGCCTGCATTTTGCGGTCGGTTTTGAGGGAAATGCACAATATTATTTCTGAAGCTGTTTTAAGGTTTGTGTGAAAAGGCAATGTTGTGTGAGCATAATTTTGAGTGCAATAAAAAAACAAACAAAAAACACACACACCGGTCACACAAACACAGTTGCCTCTCGCGCCGTGAAAATCAGTGATTAATGTCGTATAGTTGACGTGAACCTCAGCGTGACACCACAGCTGACAACAGCCAAGTGTAAACCTTGAGTTTGATACTAACACACAGCGCTTGTTTATTCCACTAATTTATTTATTTATGCTTTTGGTATTTATAACTCTCTCAGTCTTATCGGCAGATAGAGCAGGGGATTATGATATCACGTTTATAAAGCGATTAATTTTCAGCAGCAGAAAGCGGGGTGGTCTGTTTAAACACTTTTGAGCCAATGTGTCGCTCAGTTGAGTTGTTTGGACAGCCTCTCAATTCGGCGTTCATTTGCGCCTAACCGTATTAATTTATCGCATGTTTATCAGTCGCTATTGATCGTATTCACGTTAGCCACCCGAAGGTTTTATTATTGCCATTCTGACCATTATACTGTGCTCAAAACCATCAGTATAGTAAAAAAAAAAAATAATTCACATTTAAATGGTGCAGAATTAGAAATGAGACATCGGTTTATTCTCTCTCTCTCTCTCTCTCTCTCTCTCTCTCTCTCTCTATAGCCTATATATATATATATATATATTCAATTTATATATATATATATATATATATATATATATATATAGGCTATATATGGCTATATATATAGGCTATATATATATATATATATATATATATATATATATATATATATATAAAATGGGGGGGGGTCATCAAAATTCATATTTTTTTTTCAGAATGTAATGTTAAAATAAGGGCATATAGCCACAATGTTGCCTCTCTCTCTCTCTCTCTCTCTCTCTCTCTGTTTTACCATTCTCCAACCGTGTGCTTCTCTCCCTACAACCACAAACCATTTTTTTTTTTTTTTTCTTTTTTTTTTTTTGTTCCAGCTGCCTCTTCCTCCCGATTTGATTTGAAAATATTAGGCCAAGGTGGGGAGAATTATAAACGACTGGCGCTTATCTGCTCCGTGCCCAGATCCTGCAGGATCAGAGAGTCTGATTAAGAAAGAAGGCAGAGCCATAATGATGAGGAATAATGAATCCTTATCTCGCGCCTCCAGATTATCTGCCTTTCAGCGCGCCATGTTTTGTTACATGGGATAATTTATTGCATCTAATACATCACAATGAATCTGATGGGGAAAAGTGATGGCCAATGTTGTGAAAGAGGATGCTTTTTTTCTCATCCCGGGGCAATGAAATGCCTTTGCGGTTTTTAATTGGTAAAAAAACAAGGGGGTATCTGATAAAAAAATAAATAATAATAAATAAAAAAGCAGAGGTAATCTTGCCTTATAGTGTTCCTATGCCGCACTATAATTAGTGTGTCAATTTCGACCAGAAATTAACAACAACCACCTGCCATCAACTGCAAGGCTGGTGGAGGCAGAGAGATCCTAATTTCGCATGATTTATTTTTCACCATGAGGAGATAATTAATCATAAACACCAAAAAACAGTGCAGTAACGCGGAGATAACGCAATATTTGCATCTAAAAAGATTCGATGGTGCTAATTCTCCTCTACATCATCCCTGCCTCCCCCGCCTATCCAATGAAAAACCTCCAAGATCTTTCATTTTCTATGATTAATCTTAGTGAAATATCATTAATCACCGAGCAGGGGATTTGGTTGGTGTGAGTGCAGTTCACCTCTCCAGAGCTCCATGCTTGTGGCTTTTGGCAGCAAATATTGCAGGCTACCTGAGCTTTAACGAAAAGCTGCGATAAAGGATATCATTATGATACCAAAACCTTGATATCAAAATAAGATAAAAGATACAACACTAGATACATCTTGTGGTTGTGGCTTTTCCTATCTACATCTTATCAGCCGTTTGATGACACAGGGAAGCAAATCAAACCACAAAAATAACAAAGCAATGTAAAAAATCTAATTAAAATAAAAAACAAACAATTAAATAATTATTATAATTATTCAATGTATACCTATTTACCCGGACCCTTTGGTATAAAATTTTATGTCATTTTCTGTCAATTTTTTATTTTTAGTATTTCTTGGTGTAGCCTAATTCATTTTTAAGAATATTTTCTCACTATATTATAGCACCAGATTATGCTTTGTCTGGGTCTATATATAATATTTATTTAGTTCTGTGGTTTTAGCTTGATCCGTCATTTTCTGCTGCAGAGATGTTATCGCTTTATTTATTTCCCCTATATCCAGCATCTCAGGGCACGTCAGAGAGAAAGAAGAGGGGGCAGAAACGAAAAGAGCGAAAAGATATTAGAAAAGGACGCGGAAAGACTTCGAAAGAGAAATGGGCGATATCTCACGCACTGTTAGATTTTTATTGTATGGGCCTACGTAATATGCAAATGAAACTTCATTTTTTTAAGTTAGGCCAAAGCATTTTTTCTTGATTTATTTTTTTTCAGACAACCCAGATATTTGGATTTCTCAATGGGTTCCTTTAGGATAGGCCTTTTGGTGACAAACCAGCATTTATCAAAGCACATCATTCAGCCTACAGTCATAATAAGCAATCTTTTATTTGTAGAACTGTTTGTTGGTAGAGATGCGCAGATTGGCAGGATAGAAGAGAGGGTAACAGAGATGGAGAGAGTGAGATGAGTAGATTGACTAATGAAATGGATGACAGGGGAATTGGACACAAATGCGCGCGTTACATCATTGCCTGCTCTCCAGGGGCGCGCGCACAATAGCATCGCTTTATCTGCACTAAACCTGCTCTAACGAGACGTTTATTAAAAGTGTCCTGACTTACTCCCATGTGAAATGGATTTATGATTTGCCTTCTCTTTACACGTGACATCAGACATGGCCACAATCGCCCCGGTTTCACCTGGAATCTCTGTTTTTTGGGGTTAATGTAAGCAGTTAGAGGCCACTCAAAGAAGGCTTTTGTCGAAAGGTGTCCGGTATCTTTGCCTTTAACGATTCAATAAATAGCAATATTTCTCCTTTTCTCCGTCTCTCTTCTTTTAATGTCGCCTTTACTCGCTTGATGAATTCATTTAAGTATTGTGTGTGGGTGGGGGGGGAGAAGGGGTCTTTAAGCCTCTTACTCAATGGCTATTTGTTGGTATCTCGAGTGTGTGAGAGAAAGCGGAGAATAGAGAGCCTGAGAGAAGAGGAGGCAGACTTGATTTTCATTGCAATCTTTGGAACAAATAGCGAACATTTACCGTTTACACGCCGCCTGGCGACGCGCTGGCGCTGCAGGCTCGAGCGAGCCGGTCTAAGATGACCAGAGAGCCTTTGGAGAGCGCGAGCCCCCGGCTATCGTGTTCTCCAGATCCCCCCGCGCGCGCGCGGATCCGGTTTCAGGCCGGGCTTGTCCGCGTTCTGCTTTGCTGCCGCGCGCCTTTAAATGAGTGTCAAAGAGCCAAATATCAAATAGCATCGGGTCAAGCCAATTTGAAGAACGCCCCCTCCCTCATCTCCACTCTAAACGGTCCAGCTTAGCTCCAGCCAGTGAAATTAGGTTAGACAAACAACGGCTCTTTCTCTTATATTCGCGACAGAAAAACGATATAAATACAATTAAGATTGTGTTGATTTGGTACCTTTATTCGATGTAGACGCGCCATCATTTGACGTGAATGAGAACAAGGCTGGGATGGACGTACACTGACAGAGTTTAATAGGCCTTAGATAACGTTTATTTTCCAGATTCTGGATATATATGATGTATTCTGGAAAATGAAAAATAAACGTGATATATATTCAGCCTGTTCAATATTTATTAGGCCTGTTATGGTGCGGCTATATATATATATGTATATATATATATATATATATATATATATATATATATATGTATATATATATATATATATATATATATACATATATATATAATCGATTTGACAGCATACATATAATATATATATCGATTTGTTAATCGATTTGTAGGCTATATATACATACATAATATATATATATATATATATATATACATATACAAATCGATTAATCGATACATAAAAGTATTATATGTGTGTGTGCACACAGACATAAACATATATATATATATATATATATATATATATAAACAAACTTTTATGTTAGATGGGATTAATCGTGATTAATTGATTTGACAATTTGACAGCACTATATGTGTGTGTGTGTGTGTGTGTGTGTGTGTGTATATATATGTATATATATACATACACACACACACACACACACACACATACATATATATATAATCGATTTGACAGCATACATATAATATATATATATCGATTTGTTAATCGATTTGTAGGCTATATATACATACATAATATATATATATATATATATATATATATATATACACACACACACACATATATGTATCCAGACCACAGCAGGCTGAACTTGGTCCAAATGACTCGTTTTCAGTCGCGTCAAATTAAAAATGGCGTCTACCATGAACGGGGTCCAGCCTAGCAGCTCAATATATGGCATCACATTTCATTTCCAATCTTTCGCGATAAAAACAGATCGGACAAGCTGACATAATACACTCCCAGTGCAGCAACAATGTGCGCCAGTTCGAGCTTCCACCATGTCTCAGATTCATCAACAACTTTGATCTCCATTCACTTTACTTGTATTCTAATTTATGCAGTGCAATTAATCTGGGTAATTGAAAAAATACCCATTGCCTGTGAGCACTGCGCCGAGCTAAATCCTCTCCGATAACGGATTTTAAAAGCACAACCTTCCCCATCTTTATAGGCGCACTAAAGCACCAATTCATTATCGGCCTTAAATAAATATAAAATAGACAGTGGCACCTTTGGCAGTAAATATATGCTGCGTTTCAAAATACAATTTTGTAGTGGGGAAAAAAGGAGCGCGGTTTGTGAGTTGGCTTTTTTGATTGACACCCTGTCCCCAGGATCATGTTTAATCCCTGCTTCACTCCAGTCTTTTCATAACTCATTTCTCCGCGAGAGATGGGGACCCTGATGGTTGCCTGGGAGACGGCGATAGCGCTAAGCCATTTCCATGTCTGCAGCCCATTTGCAACAAAGGTCGTCACAAAGTCATTCCCCGACACAGCGCGCGTTTATGATGACACTTTCCCGTTCTTTTTTCCTCACGGAGCGCGTGCGCGCGCTGCCCAACATCAGCATCTGATGACGCAACTGCCCTTTCTGATCAAAGGAGATGCATGGCCTCGTGTAGGTGTCTTTATTCTGCACTCCCCCCTTTCTATCACTCCCTCCCTTTCTAATGCGCAAGGAGAAAAATGCCTTTACTTTCAGTCTAAATAGGCCTACTACAGAGAGCGCGAGGCGCGCTACCGTTTTATTTTGACATTTTGTATCGACAATCTATTCCACCCTTTCAGGGAGAAGGATGCATATTGCATGGCTGGAAAACTGAATAGGCTGAAAAGCTGTGCTTCGGTGTCATGCGACACAACTCCATGGTGCACTAGCAAGGGAGCAGGGTTTACTTATGGTTTGCACGTATGATAATTACATTCATTCATTGTTTCAAGTGGCTTGATTGTCTGTTCGCATACAGGGAATATCGGGGCTAGTTGTCACATTGAGAAAATGTATGCTATATCTGAACTATTTTGTTCAAAGTTAAAATATTGTGAATTGTTTTCTCGAAAATTAAACCCCAATAGCATAATATTTTTGTTACAGCTTTTGGGCAAACAAGTCAACGCAATGAAACCACACTAGCATGCATTCAGGCAACTAAATAATTTTACTCGAAAGGTTGAAGTGTGCTGTCAGATCAGGGCAATTTATTACAATATTTGTTTGTCAAAACAATGGTATGATATTTTGTGTTACCTTTTATATATATTGTGTGTGTGTGTGTGTGTATGTGTGTGGCCTGGTAAACCCTACATTATGGGGATATCCCCACAAAGATGGCAGTATACGAAATCTTTTTCCTTGTGGGGACATTTTTTGGTCCCCATGAGGAAAACAGCTTATAAATCATATTAAGTGATGTTTTTTTTGTTTTTGTTTTTTAATGTAAAAATGCAGTCAGTTTTCTGTGATGGGTAGCTATGTTTAGGGGTAGGGTTAGTGTAAGGGGACAGAATATACAGTTTGTTCAGTATAAAAATCATTATGTCTATGGAAAGTCTCCATGAAAACCCAACGTATGTGTGTGTGTAGTAGTAGTAGTAGTGGGCCTATACTAAAAAGGCAACAACAGGCTTTTAAATGGGAGGTTCTCATTGTGACAACTTACCCCATATACTATAACAGTTCAAAAGATCAACGTGCTGCGTTAGTGAACTATCTTTTTCCTCTGCGAAAACGGTGAAAATGATCAAAAACTTTTTACTGTTTAAAATGCGTAGAGCAACTGACAGAACAAACCGTGAGGAATAATCAATGGAGTAAACCGTGTGACAACTAGCCCCAGTCACCATTCACAGTTAGGGTTCAGACTCCATTCAACTGTTCAGACATTTTTCTCGGAATGTTCATAGAAAATAGCCTGTTAAACTTGGCAGTTATGACGACAAATGATATGCCATACACCCCCTTTGCGATGTAGCTACACTAAGAACCCCCCTTCCCAAATTCGTTTTGTTTATTCTTTCTCTTCTTTCCTCATCAGAAGGAGAAAGTTTATAGCAAATGTCGTAAGGGCAGAACGCGATGCGAGTTGTGGAAGGCAGATAGAGCGTTCATTAGTGCCTTTGGTGAAATAATTACCTATCTCCGCGCTGCACCTTCACGCTGGAAGTTCGCGTGACGCCCACGAGGCTGATTATGTTAAATCCACGCGTGCGCGCGCCAGCATTCAGGCTATTGATCAGGCTATTCAAACATCACGCGCGCACCCTCTTTAATTGCACAAGGAGCTTCGGGCTGAGAAGAAACGCGAAATAAATAAATATTCTAATTAAAATGTATTCGAAATTCATCTGCGTTGGTGTCATATCACGTCCTTAATTGCTTTTGAAGCTTGTCGTTTCAAAACAATTGATAAAGAAACGCGCTACCTTTGCGTAAAAGGAAGATAAGCTCCGAGAGTAGCTTACAGTGCCTCCGATAAATCACAATTTCACTCTCACAAAAAGTATGCAGCAAACACATACAAAAGAAAAACTCTTTCTGAATTCAAAAAAGGGAAATATGGGCCGTTCACCTATAGGCTAAGAAGGCCTATTCACAATCTTACAGATCGCAAGGGTAAAACCATTGTGTATGCCTTTAAATGGTCCAATGTGAATTATAAGAGGGGTTAATGACCAAAGTGTGCAATATATGGAAAAATATATGAAATGAAAGGAACTTTGATGCACAACTGTACTTGATCCCGTGATGAGTAGGCTATCTGCGAGACTCCACCACATCCTTTTTCATTGTCCGAATGTTAAATGTTTCTTCAAACAGGCTGATAAAATCCCTTTAACATTGTGTCTTGATAGCACTGATGGCCTGCTGCATGCTTTAATGAAAGCAAATGAGATTACACCCATAGTTGCGGGTCAATTGATGTGGAATATGTTTAAAGATCCACTAAACCGCAGCTTGTTTTACATAATACCTTTTTAACTAAGTAGTAATATTTTTTCATGGTTAGTCCATAAAAAATTCAAGGCAAGTCAAAAAAAAAAAAAAAAAAGCCCAATCAGTAAATCATAGAAATAATATTCCATATGATTTTGATAGGCAGAGTGGCTTCCTAAGTCTGTTTGCATTAACTTTGTTTTTCAATTTATGGATAAATAAAGTTCCTATTAAAGTCAATGTGTTGATGTTTATTGACTTACAAACACCAGTGTCTTGTATTATAAAGTTCACCAACAGGGGGCGTCGTGATTTGATTTCTTCATCATCATTATCATCATCATCTTCGTCATCCTTGTCTATTAGTCTTTGTAGTAGGCTATTAGTTCATAGCTATTTTTGTGTAGACAATTTGTTGTCTTTGTGTTTGCATATGGTATTTTGAAGTCTGTTTAAAATAACTTGTTCCAGGCGTAATCTTGGACTGAGTCAATTTGCGTGGATAAATTTTACTTGCAAATGAACAGTTTACGCAGGTTTCAGGTGTAGCGTCTAAATGTGTCAAATAAAAGGTTAACATGTTAGGGATCAAGAAGGAAATGCTAGGGAAACAATCCTTTTAGTTTGCTTGATTTCTTTATGAAGATGTATTTTAAAGATTTGATCTCGCTGCCAGTGTTTGCTCATTCAAAGTTATTTGTAGGTTACGTAAGTCGATTACAACACTCAAACATATAAGTAGGCCTATACATTTTTACAACCCACATGGCCAACTGAAGGCCAAAAAAAAATCGCAAGGAAGAAACTACATAGGCCACATTGTCTTAAAAAAGTCTTAATATCTTATGTCAATTATGGAAAGGTTTAGATTTTTACTTGGGGGGAAAGGCAAAGATACTCATTAATATTTTGCAGTATGGACATTTTTGCCTGTTTTCTCGGAAAGCTACAGATATAACTGAACAAAAATATATCAATAAAGCACAGACAAGGAAGTACCATTTCATTGCAAATTCATAACATAACTTGTTAATGTTAAACCAAACTGCTGCTTGCTCTTATTTTAAGATTATCATTAGACATCTGTGTATATGGGTGTATTAATCAATCTGCCATGAAATGCCTCGTTTTCTTTTCTTTTCTCACTTTTAGAGGAAACTTGTGTCTCTCCTCTGACCTCTTCACGCGACCTCTGACCTTTGTGGAAGCTGTGAGTGACGTTTATCTTCTAATCTGCAAAAACTAACATCACTCAGAAGAGCCTTCACTACATGCATGTATATATGTGAATGTAATTAAAGTGCTTGATGAATGGCTTGATGAATTGTTTTCCTTGATCACCAAAAATTACCTGATAATGATATCATCATCTACGTTTATGACATGAGGGCATTTTTAAAATTAAATAGCAAAAACAAATAATGATTAATGAAATACAGCAACAAGCTTTTCATGCTTGTTTTATGAACTTGAGTGGAATACACTTCATACATTCGCTAAAACTCACATTGACACCAGTTACTTAAAAGTCAATGATAAAATGGCTTATAAAGGTGAAGCTCTAAATAGTAGAGCTAGATGTTTGCACATACCACCTGGATTTAGATTTTGTTATCAAATAAATTCACATCAAAATTTTAAGTGGGACATATAAGGCCCAAGAACAATGATGATAGACTATACTATGAAAACGATATAACCATAAAGTTTTAAAAATAAAAGAACAGCGGAGTCCACGACAGAAAGGAAGGATCTCACTGGTATATCTATACAGTGCAACAGTCGGGCTCCGCAAGTAAAAACTGAATTATTATAAATGATCATTTATAAACCTTTAAAGACAGCCTTACTGTGACCTACGAGGTTATTAATCGAAAGTATTGGCTTCCGTTGAAGCCGTCAGCCCGAATTATTTTAACTTAGTTTTGAAATAATCGTGTTTAACAGCTGAAATAGTGGTGGAAAAACTACAGTTCCCATGATGCAGTGCAGATTATTTCACCAATCAGAGAGTTGAAACAAACAAAAACCACCACAAGTTCTCTTTAGCTCCGCCCACTCCCATGAAGTACAGTAAATACTTAAATATATATATATATAAATATTTTGCAATAAACTTAACATACATTTTTAAATGAGTATAGTTTTATATTTCTCCATCATTTTTAATTCAATTATGCTGTTAGCAATGCTTCATGTGATTATAGTTCTTTCCATCACTAAAGCCATTATAAGCACACACTCTTAAACCTTTGTTTATTTTTGACATTATATTGTCATTATATTATTTTCAAATATATATATATATATATATATAGCAAAAAAAATAAAAAAAAATAAAAAAAAAATAAATATATATATGCATATTTTGCAATAAACTTAACATACATTTTTAAATGAATATAGTTTTATATTTCTCCATCATTTTTAATTCAATTATGCTGTTAGCAATGCTTCATGTGATTATAGTTCTTTCCATCACTAAAGCCATTATAAGCACACACTCTTAAACCTTTTTTTTTTTTGTCATTATATTGTCATTATATTATTTTCAAATATATATATAAATATAGCAAAAATAAATAAATTATATATATATATATAATATATATAATATATAATATATATATATATATTTTGCTTCAAATCAAAGTGTGTAATGTTGTGATTCACCTCGTAGCTAATTGGCTTGGTTCATGGCTTATAACGCCTTAACAAATACTTTTTTGAAATCCCATGAGAGAAATTAATGGAAATATACTTCCGGAAAAAACGTGGGCGGAAGTGCACTCATTCTATTTGGAATTTTCAGTGCTCGCACTATTTATACTACAAAATGGCATAGAATAGTGCATACGTGAACTGGGATGCACCCGTTTTCTCGAACAAGAAAAAAAAAACGTATGATGGGACTTGATTTTGTCCATCAGAATTTGATTGGATGATTGGATCATTGGATGGTTGTGGTTTGCTATTGCTATTGTCATGTGAGTGACAGGTTGTCCCGCCCTCGCGACAGTGAACGTGTCATCAGAGAAGAGATGTCGTTGCAAGAGGGAGGGGAAGTTATTTTGATTAAAGATTATGAGGGCATGTGAATGTAAAAAAATGTGCACAGATAAATCATTTATAATGAGTACTGCAATATTCCTTTTTTTTGTTTGTTTCATGGTGACTTTAAAGGGCATGTTGCAATTTGTTCAAAACATAGCCTAACTGACACACACACTTAGAATAGTCTATTGGAGTGTACACTATAATAGTTATGGTTTCAGGTGTGAACGGGCATATAACCAAAACCGTTTTGAAGCCATTGCACGAATTTAGCCATTCATTTTTGATACATCATGACAAATCCACATGGTTGTTGTGTCGCTTTTACATTTATAGTCATGACCTTACCGCTCATCTTTGCTGCGTTGCAAACATTTCATGGGTGTTTTGTTATAGAAGGTGCTCAGAGCTCATAGCTATTGTCTGTAGATACACCGTCCTTTAAGAAGCAGTGCTGGATACCAGTCTACATGTGGAACGCATTTCTTATCACCATCCAGTCCACTGCTAACTGCTCCCTGCTGCAGCAGAACAGTCATTTCTGCTTTGAAACGAATAACAATGCAACAATAAAGGCCTCAGTTTTCTGTGATAAGCGCTAACATAAAGAAATGATCTCGCTACGGCAAAGGCTCATTTAGTCAGCCGTATCTGTGCGATTAGCGGAAATGACAGGTAGTGAGGGGATATTTGAGGAGATTTTAAATGAGTTCAGTGGCGGAGAGTCCGCATCAGGTGGAACACTTCAAAGCTGCTGTGTGGGAGCTAAATAGTCACATTGGCAGAACTACAAAGGGACAGACTGATAAGACAAGTATTTTACCCTGTTGTACCCTTCATATGTGTAGATGATGTAAATGCTTTATGCACTTTCTTGATTATATTAATAAAATTTCAAAATTTGTCCTCATTATTTCTTATCTTGCTAATTTAAAAAAAAGAAGCGTGAAATATTTGTTGCATTCTTACATTTAGATCCATTGTTCAAAATATAGTGGCCAAAAAATGTATTTTGATGCTTTAAAAAAATGTCTTAATGTTTTCTTTAGGCCTATAGAAAAAAACCCCAACCATGTAACGTTTAGACTATTTTAAAGAAGACTAGCAAAGAGGTAATCACTAACATACACACACACACACACACACACACACACACACACACACACACACACACACACACATATATATATAAATTTAAGAAATTCCAAGTTTAAGTAAGCAGAACTGTTGAACCTTTGTACTCATGCATTTTAATTGCTCTTAACTTGAAATATGTGAGTAAGCTAACTTAAAATTATCATGTAATCTCAACTAGTAGTGGAAACTTGGTTAGATTTAACTAGCTAATTCAATAAATGCTAACTTGCTAACTGGTAACATAATGCTTTTGAAAGCATTAGCATTACATAGCAATTGCTGAATGAAAAAAAGCAATATAGAACATTTAACATAAACCTGTTTTCAAACAAAGTTCATGCACCATGATGGTACCCCCCGACCGGAGTTATATTAAAAAAATGTCCTGGCTCTTCCAAGCTTTATAATGGGAGTGAATGGGTGTATGTCTTTGGAAGTCCATCAAAGCGCATATATTCATGATTAAAGTGCTCCACGCACAACGTAATGACAGCAATTGACGCCTCTCGCGGTTCAAACAAACAGGGCTGGGCAACTTGCGTTCGTCATTACGTTGTGCGTCAGGTCAAGGGTTACTCTTTTGGTGTAAATCGATGCGTATGGCCGTCTGCCGGAAGCTAGTTATTTTAGTTGATAAAGTTTTAAATATGGATATTTTTCTTACATGAACGCATCGTTTGACTTCAGAAGGCCTTTATTAATTAATTAATTAAATTGTGACATCAGTAGCGAACAGCCAATCACATGCCTTAGAGAAACTACGATTCACTTCTCGAGAGAGAATCAGCAAGATTTTCTTCTCTCTTCTGCCGAAGATTAAGAGATTGAAGGAAATGAAGTACAAAAATGCATTTATAGCTAAATATCTTGCTATATCAGTGCAAATGAAAGTTGTGAAGTTAGTTTATATAGTTGATAATATAGATGTACAAAGACTCGGACATGTAAGCTCACATGTAATCATTTTTAAAACCTTAGCCTATCTACCGATTTCTAATCATATTTATATTACATATTATCTGTAGCCTACATATTTATGTTCATTTACTAAATGTTTAATTGTTACACTAAAATCGCTCACGTGTAATGGATTAGGGGTATAATAATTACAAACAATACATAAATAATATAAAATAATTATAATAAATAATTATCGCTAAAAGCCAGACGATTTTGTATTTAAAAATCTTTTAGTGACTTTTAATATGGAGCAGGTTAGATATGGAGTGCAAGTTAGCCTATATACTATGGCGATGAACACAGCTAAAAGCTGAGCAAAAACCCAGGGTTGGCTCAAAGTCAAACTAACCTGAGACATACCTGGCTGTATACCTAAAACTATTTCAGGCCCCGAAACTACTGTAACTGTTGTAGGCTATACTTTAAAATATCAATGGTACCAGGCAGAAAAATATTAACCCAGTTATACGAAACAAACTTCGTATTCTGTAAAACAGGTTGCAGCATTTCCGGTTCAGTTTTTTTTGTACATGCTTCGTTAAATATAAAGCCAGGGCTGCCAACTTTTGAGTTCAGCAGTGAGAGGTATTGACACAAATTTCATGATTCGATTCATGAGCTTGGGATTCGATTTTCATCTTGATCTTTCATCAATATCTTCAATATCGAATAATTTATGGATATAGGCCTATGTGTTCATTTTTCTCAAGGAAAAAATCTCTCTCAACTAATATAATTATACAGGGAACCCTGTCAGCTGGTAGGCTACACTATTATTAAAGGTAACAAGCAACACATTTGAATACAATTGCATATAAGGAAGTTTTTATGATCATATAAAGTTATAATAATAACAACTGTTAATTGTATAAGAGTAAAATTAATATGTAATATAGTGCTTTTTTTTTTTACTCCTCTCTGGAGTAGGCCTACATTTTTCTCGTTATTAATGGACATTGAATGGCTTTTCTGAGGTAAATGTAACGTGGCATATTGTTAATCTTTTTTATCAGTGGTTGAAAAACTAATTGAGCAATTACAAGAGACATGATACATTAAATGGTTCTTTTAACATCCCCTTTGACGTTAAATCATGTTTATTTTGTACTGTTACAAGTAGTAGTAGAGGAAGAGATGACCATTCACGTGCTAACTGAATGCTTGACAATACGATGCGACGATGCGTCACGCCACATTAGTGCGCCAAAACGTTATTTATTGTTTGAATTTCGTAATAAAACTTTCGTATTTCGTATTAAAAATTTGAAAGCTGAGACTTTGTTTCATATAAAAAGTAACCTGCCCTGTCTTGTCTGTTCACTCCTTGTCCGTGTCCTCTTTGTTCCACGAACCGCGATGTTTGTTTATGGATGTATGGCGTGAGAACAATGTCAAATGCCTGATGCTAAATTCGTTAGCGATGGCAAAGGAGCTACTAATGAGCATAACCGATGTCCATCGCATATGCAGATTAATCTAAAAAAAATAAAAAAAAATAAAAGCACTTCTCTCTAACATTTGTAAAAACGCCAACAAAAATAAATAACTAGATACGCTAGCTTACCATAAAAGTTCGTAGATATCGCCGTCATTTGTTCATGTGACGTTCGACATAAAGCCCATGGTATCTATAAACAAATGCTTCAAATTATATATATATATATATATATATATATATTTTTTTTTTTATCATTTTAGTGTTTACATGTGAAAAGTTCACTTGTTTATTTTTCTGTGAAATAAATTGCATTGCTTTGACACTTTATGCAACACCAGACACTTTTTAAAGTGTAAACAAATTTTTTGGGGCCACTGTAAGCTGAAACCATTAATTTTTTTGCTAGGAGAAGAATGACATGGCACTTACCTTGCAAGGATGTTGTACACGCAACATATCATTTTTCAATAAACAATGCCCATCTCTCTGGTTATGTTTTTTTTATTTATTCAATGTGTTCTTGAAAAAACATTTCATTGCATAACTGACACTTCATTTATCATATTTAACTCACTGCAACCTTTTATGGCAATATAAAAACATTTTCACTATGGTTCCCAAAGATCATTTGAGAGAAATGACAAAAAGCAGAATATACAGAAATAGGTCAAATAATAAAATACATTTAACCTTTTATTTATTATTTTGGCAGTGCTTATGAAAATCTTATGTTAAGATTACAGTGACTGATTTAGCATTTGTTTTTTTTCTGAATGAGTGGACTACCTATCTGTACACTCCCACCCAAACGAACGACAAGACAACCAAACAATAAGATGTGAAAAAGCAACTTTTAATTAAATCCATAGTAAAATGAAACTGCACCTCCAGTCAAAATCAATCAGAAGAACGATATTAAAAGGCAGATTATAGTACAGAATGTTTTTTTTTCTTCTCCTGGGTGATTTGATGAATGAGCACATAACATGGAACAACCTTTAAATGAGGGCGAACTGAGAGGTTCATTTCAACACACATCTACTGAACAATCATGAGCTCGGTACAAAGATCATATAGACATACTGTACGATCCTCCACATAAAAAAGTAACATATACAACATTTGAAATTTTCATTTTTAAAAAATACATTATGATACCGGACACTGAGTTAAGTTAACCAAGTTAAAAGAAGGGCTGGGTGAAAAACAAAAAAACAACAAAAAAACAAACAAACAAATGCAGCAAAATAGAGTTAAGGCGAAAACAGATGAGCACGGAGACGGGAGAAAAAAAAAGAAAAAAAAAAGAAAAAAAGAAAGAAATGTGGGTCAGTGCGCTTTGCGTTTCCTTTTTTTTGTCTTCTTGTCTTTCTTCTTGCCAGCGCATTTCACACAGAACCACGACTGGTCCTCCGGAGGGGCGGCTAAAATACCCACACATGGCCTGAAGGAGAGAGAAAGAGATCGATGAGTCTCACTTACAAGTTGTTTGTCATGATACCGATCTATATCATTCAACTGTACGTGCCAAGTTTGCACTTTTCATATATTGGTACATAAATTCAAAATGGAGATTCAAAAAAGCACGTTTTTTACATATAAAACTACTTGATCATTCTCAGCATCGAAATATCAGCTTTCATCATGAAAGAGACACAATTTGTTCTCACTATGTGTGTGTATTTTTGATCTGTAAGCGAAACGCATCAAAAAGATGAGTCCCAAAAAAGCTTTACAGTAATGCCAGGCAATCTAGGCTCTTTATTTTTTTTTTTTTGATTGGCACTTCCTCTGATTTACTTTGTGTTGAAGTGTGTGTGGCTCTTGAAATGGCATGAAAGAGAATTAGTGTAAAATAAAACAACTTTATTTAATCAAAACATACTGCATTTTGAGCTTGTATGTCAAAAAAAAAAAAAAAGGAAGTGTCTTGTGCACCACACAAGAGGAATAAGATGAAAAGACAATTGCTTGACTTCTCCTGAAGTCAAGATGAAATCATAACTGAGACAACTTCCTTATAGATAAAACGTCCCATCTACATTTCTTTCTGTAGAACACAATCTGTTTTCCTTGGAATTTATGTCACATTCCAGAAAAAATTAAATAAAATCATTGTTTGGTGAGTGTGTAATGTAAGAGAAGCTGGAAAGAGCTTTTACCAGTGATACCAGTCGTCACACTCGTCACATCCGATCATGGGACTGCCGTCATCAGGTTTATTACATCCCGGACAAATCCAGATCTGATTACCCCATTCATCTCGAATCTGTGATGAACAAACATAAGAATCAATATATTAAATCAAACGAATTTGGAAGTGTTACATCTGGCAATGGTCAAAAAGGAAAGTAAAAACAAGTGTTATTATATGTCAAATCCTCTATCATTTCGAGTTTAAGGTCAGAATAAACCGTTCTTTTAAATTAAATATATAATTAAATGTGTTAGATATGCATTATGTTTTCAATGCATTTATAAGCATTTCGTTCTCAATTATGAAATGTATGTTTGAATTAATCTACTTCAAATAATGCCTAAAAATAATTAACGACAACAATTTGTAATTCTGTGCATAAAATTCAAAATGTGTTTCTTGGTCAAAGCAAAGGTCAAACTGATGAAGGAAGGAAGTCACACATGATATTTATAAAAAACGAATAACTTCTTGTACCTTTAGCTTAGCTATAAAAGGGAAAGTTTCATCTTTAAATTCTGATTGGAAGAGCCACACAAAACCTGATACACATCTTTAGAACTGTATTGCCGTATTGTATAATTGCATGACAACTGTAAAAAACATAAAAGTAGAATTATTTATTGTGTTATTATTTATTAAGATATAAACATAAATATAAAAAAAATATATAATTTTTTATGAATAAGAAATATATAAATATTAAATAATTTTTAAAATGAATACAATACAGTCATTCATTCTCGTGTGTATATTTGAGACTTACCACGTATGCACTGACGGTCTCTGTGACGACGCTGCACCCCCGTGCCTTGGCCTGGCTGGGTGGCGTCTGAATGGGGGCGGCTGGGGGCGCAGGGGGCAGGACGGGAGGAGGGCGGGGTGGAGGTGCTACAGGTGCCGGGGCAGGTGGGGGAGGAGCTGGAGGGGAACGCATCCGAGCTCCTGGACCCGACCTGGCCACTGGGGTCCGTGGTGGAGGAGGGATGGGTTCCGACTCTGGGACCACTTTA
>NC_139966.1:38679208-38749208 GCF_963993115.1 Abramis brama | reverse complement strand
CACGATAACCGATATGCTATTCAATGTAATAAATCTATTCCACTTTGCCTGTATTTCGAAACAATCGCATTAAAGCTATGAATGAGAATTTGACAGGCTTCTTAGTGAAATGAGGTGACAAAACATTATAATGTATAAAATCTATTTTTCTTTAATACTGAGTTTTAAAAGAATAATATTTTATAATATAAAATTCAAAACAATGGCCTTAACGCCTGTTTACACCAAGGACAATAACTATAAAGATAACCATAAGATATAGTTCTCAATATTAAAAAATAGCCGAGTTCACACCACAGCTATAACGATAACGGAACAAAGAAACGATATCGTTGGAATCACTTTCAGAACGATTTTATCCAGCTGATGAACGATAAAAACATTGACAGCCAATCAGAATCCATCCTGCTGTAACGAGCGAGAGACAAGCACATGCTTGGAATAAACAGAACGATATCGTCCGCTGGTGTGGATGCTAATATAGTTATCTTTATAGTTATCATTTTTGGTGTGAACGGGCCTTTATGAATATATATAACGGTTTATAACTAAGTTTTCAAGCCAGTTTTGTACATTGTGCAGCTAAATGCAGTTGTCACTCCTCTTTTGAGTGCCTTCTAACCATTCTTACAGGATCGTTTTTACAGGATAGGCAACTGCATTCTAAAATTGAACTGAAAAATTCAGGTACTGACAACCAAAGTGTGTATAGAACCAAACAACTACTTCAGTATCAGTTCTACATGCACAAAACATGGTGTCAGGTTATGACAGACAAAAATTGGCGGATATTAATATCACTTTTGTCTAAAATAACACTCACCAAACAGGTTAAACTGTTGGAATACATGTTTTATTCACAGCTGCAAGACGACAGAACGGTACTAAGGTTATCAACCAGTGGTTTGGGGTAGCGGGATGGACACCGCATTCCTCATACACGTGGAACGAATACTTAAAACTGAGGTTATCTTTCCCAAAACGTACAGTTTTGACATAATCGTGAAAACTTTAAGTCAGCTATTAAACTACAAATCAGCTACTAATAGGGACAAGACCACATGGCCTCACCTCAGACGCTCGCACTTAACACGGCAACATGGACAACATAGTGTCCTGCTAATCCAGTTTAGCTAGCACCAGGGTCAGTCCTCCTGAAAAGCCCTTTATGTACACACACCTCTGATGCTGGCAGGAGTGTGTCCTGTCCGGGGACATGGAGGGGTATTGGAGAGGGGTACAAACAGACCCCAGTACAGAGATAAAAACAGCAGAATGGGATGATGCACAGAACAGAGCGCATGAGAGATGGAGGAGATGATAGCATAGGGACGGATAACGCGGCGTTGGCTGAGGAGACCGGTGTAGAGTGTGTCTCGGGGGTTTTTCCGAGGCTTAACGGGAGTGAGGTGCTCTTTTGTGTGTTTGTGTTGGGGAGAACCCCTGCCGCTGTATCGCTTTTGTCCGCCCAGATCCCCCATAATGCCGCTGCACTAATTGTTTAACACAGAAACACGTCTTTTCTCTCTTTAATGTTTTTGTTTTTATTGTTGCTCCGCGCATTCATTACAAAACCTTTGTGGATTTGGAGACTCCTCCCTGTGTCTCGCTCTCTCTGTCTGTCTACCACCCCATCCTCTCTCTTTCTCTCGGTTTTTCACTTCCTTTCTTCTATGGAAAGAGGGGAACGTAAGTATCAGCAGAATTGAGAGGATGGCTGGCAGGTTGCATCATTTGGAGAGAATAGGAGCGTGAGAGGCTGTGTTAGCCGCTGCATTAGCATATATGCATGAACAAACCTGGCGAGTGACGCCAAAAAAACAAAAAAAGCTCTGGAGGTATGCCTGCACGAGCAATTCTCGTTCTCAGATTCGCTTTCAGATCCGATCGTCCCAAATGGATGGCTTTTATGAAGCTTTATGACCATGACTATCGCAAGTCTCTTCTAGCAATACGTGCTCGGGAAAGAACCGCCAACCCCGATTGCTCCTATATGCGGGTTACACTATACTGGGGATATACAAGGGCTGCAACTCTAAACTGCCATAAAAGATTTATCAGCAGTTTGTACTTCAGTTGATTAGAGGAGCTCTTGAGTTAACGCTGGACTTGGCACAATGAACTTTAGACTCCCGTGTTAATCTATGGAAAACTCCTCTGAGAGAATCGGGCAAAACAAACTTGTTTCACCTTGTACCAGCGTTTCCTGCTCTGCTATTCAACAATGGCGCTGCATAATCTACAATTCCATGGCAAAAGAAACAATATTTTACCCGAGTTGTGACTTTGCAATCTGAATTGAATGTGATGAAATAGAAAGAGTGGGTAGCACTAAATAAAACAAAGACAATAAACAGACTTGTAGAAATTGGTTTTGCTTCAGGACCCAGATTTTACTATAGAATCAAATGGTGATCCAATTCAGTAAATAAAGGGCAGGACTGATTTGATCCATTAGGAACTGACCTCAGCCAGAATGAAGGGAGATGAGATGGGTTACAGGACAGTGAGAAGTAAGGGATTTGTGATGTTATCCAAAAAGGCAGTCTTCTTAGGCAGAGCAAATGGTTTAATTTTGTCGAGTAATACGCTTGGAAAAACTGACAGTACCGTTAACAAATTCTTAAAATTAATCAGTTAAAAATTTTTGAATCTTAGTTAACAGTTGAAATGAGTCTTACAAATTGCTTGCTGAATCTGTCAGAACGGTTACAGCATTAACAATGATTTTAGATTGTTAACGGTCATTATAGTTGTAGTTTTAAAATGCAAATAACTTCAGATAACAATATCTCCTACTTGGAAAAATGGTACCTGTGTTTTCTAACCACAGTAGGGCAAAGGGGGAACCGCCATCCAAAACAGAAGCAAGTACAGACCTCTCATCCTCCCTAAGGAAGGAGCCAAGGCCGTGTGTCTTGACGATAAGGCCCATGTATGTGTGTGTGTGTCTGTAAGAGCAAACGTGTGTGCACACTCAGGGTGACCCACAATAGCAGGACGAGATAGTACTATCTGCTTATGTTAATTAGTCTTTAAGTGGTTGAGGAGGTGGCAGCAATGTCTTTCTCCCTAAAAGTGCCCCGTCCTACTTAACCTACTCCTATCACGATTAGGCCCGCTCATTCAAACACGCACCGCACGTGCACCCGACATAAATGGCTGCGGGATCGCGCAAATTGATTAATCAGCTTCTAAATGGATGTAAAGTGCTGTAGCTAGCGTGACCCGGAGATCAGCGTAGCTCTTTAAAAAGCGCTATGAGCTAAGGAAGCGATAACGAAAAAGTGAAAAAGGAACTCTTGAAATTTTACAAGAGTATAATATTATTAAGCACAATACAATTAAATAGGATACAAAGGTCCTTTTTTGTGTCGTTTAGCAAAGAGTCAGTAAGAGTCAGTGTTCAATAGGGGTGGAGTTTAGAGATACTGCTCAGGTTACAGAGAGGAACCTAAATCAAAATTCATAGATTTCATTGACAATATTTAAACTAAACTGTCTAAACCAAGAGGTCAATGTAAGGCCAGTGTTCACCACTTACCTTTACTGTTCATACCAATGACCTCAATCACTGCATTTCAAAAATATTTTATGTAGTTATGGCATTCATGTTATCCTTGGAATGTCTTCAAGATCAGGGGCCAGTTGCAAAACTGCTAAAACTAGTCTTGCAAGTTAACTAGTCTTTTTTCTTTAAGACTGTTCATAACGTTTTTTAATCAGTTACATAAAAACATAGATTGGTCTAATCTGATACCAAAAAGTAAGACTGATTTCCCCTTGGCTAACTGCTAGTTGGTCATATTAGTTCTTTAGACACATTATGGCTACGTTTATGCAACTGGCCCCGGAGAACGCAGAAGCACGGAGTATATTTTGGCAATCACGGAATACCCTTCCTTACCATAGGGTTGGGAACTAGTTCTTATTTACAACATTTAGTTCCTTAAACAGTTGAGCAGGTTATTTTTTAAATGAATTGATTAGAGAAGTTCTTGACTTGTTGGTACTTGGATCATTTCGAATTAGACTAGATGAAATTAGTGACATGTTGGCTTTTTATTATTAATGTGTACCTTAATACCGTGTTTACATTGGGGGGTGAATGTTATTGCATAATATTTTGCCATGCCAACACAGCTTGACACCGTCTACACTGGACATTTCAAATTGAACAGTACAAATCCATTTATAATCAGAAAGAGATCAGAAATAGAACGGGGCAAGTTTGCTGTCTGTGACTTGTCGAGCCTATTCCAGTATAGACAGAATAACTAATTATGTTTTCTATTTGATTTTAATGTTTAACATCGCGTCCAGTGTAGCAATGGTGTAAAGTATATAAGTAAATGTAATTAGTTATATTTTTGGTTACTTTGTACTTTGAGTATGAAAGATATTAGCAACTTTTACTTGACTACATTTTTGAATAAGCATATATACTCTTTACTCCAATATATTTGTAATGATGAATGCAATTACACATTACATTTTGCATGGCATTTAACTTTTTCTGCAGCAGTTTATTTCTATTTTAGAAATATCACGATCTATTGGGCATTGAAGGAACTATGTTTTGTTCATTTTGCCCTTACTCATCTCAACAAGGCTACTTTAAGTGAATGTGAGATCATTAGCAGGTAGTTGCTGAATCGCAGGTGTTTTATATTTGAGATGAGGATATGGCATTAGCAGGCCAGCATGTCCAGTGGAAGTAGGCATTGACTTTTTTTAGGCTTTAATTATAGTTAACATTATTGTATTTATCCATTATATTGGAGAGAGCTTTTTGAAGGAAATTGGTTTACTCATGCCCTTTTTGAGCGGTTGAGATTAACCGAGACTTGAGTGTCTATAGACGAGGCTGTTGTGTCGATTGCAATATTGAGGTGTTCAGTTTAATTTCGACTTAGACAATAAACATGTTATTGCTCTCCTCATTTTAGTTTTTCATTGTCATGTCTCTTGAGTGTTGAGGACTAGAGCATTTTTGAGTCTATATTAAGTATGACTAAAATACTTAAGTACTGCTAAAATCAGATAATCTAAGACTTTTAGGTACTGAAATTGGTGCCTTTTAACTTGTAATAATTTTTGCTGTAAGTTATCAGTACTTTTACTTCAGTATGGTTTTCAAGCACTCTTTACACCTCTGTGGTGTAGACACACAGTCTAAGGCCCTGTTTACACCTGGTATTAAGATGCATTTTAGTCGATCGGATCACAAGCAGAGGAAGACGCATTCCCATTTACACCTGGTATTTTAACCCGTCTCTTTTGTCCATTTTCAACCACTTCTGTTCTGATGTCTTCAAGGGGAGGGTCTATGGGTGGCTAAATGTATGATTTTTTTTCAGATCTTTCGATCTAATGGACAATATAAGCGTGCGCAATTTACATATGAACGCGCCCAGAGACGACGGATAAACATATGGTGAGCAGCAGCTTTTGTTTCTGCTCTGATAGCAGCAAGAGCATGCCGAATGCTGTGAGTGGTGGGAATCAGGAACGGTGAGAGAACATTGCGCTTGGTACATTTTTCGTCTTAAAATCAAACTTGGGTCTCCAGCCAACAAAGTTTAAATCCCGTCTTGCAATCCGGTCGAAAGTGGACAAGCTCAAAACATTTTAGACTCCGTTTACACCTGTATTTAACGTTGTCCACTTGTGATCCGTTCGACCAAAGCACATCTTAATGTAAGGTGTAAACAGGGCCTAAGGCTTTTGAGACTGAAATCAGCTGACTGGTTGTTCATATAACAATAACATATTGTACCTCTGAAACACCTTTTCTTTTTGGCTGGCATCGCTTTCTCTAACCACGTGTCATATAGAGACCATTTTCAATGATCCAATAATTTACAGTAAATAAAATCAAGTCCTGCCCTTTTACTGTGTTTTTCATTAAACTGAATATGCTGTTTCAATCAAAAATGCATCTGAAGTAGGCTGCAAAAACCATTTCATTTTGACTTCTTGTTTTCAAGTGAGCAACTAAGGACTAAGTAAAGACTGCAAGAAAAAAATGGCATAATCTCTTTTGCTTTTTTCCATCTCTCTCTATTGTATCATTTGTCTCCTCTTTTTCCCCATCTCTTCTCTCTCTCCACCATCATTCTCTCTCAATTTCTGTATTTCAGTGTTCGGTGGCAGTAGTTCCGCAGCAGTTCTCAGGAAACAGCGCTGGATGTTGTGGTTAAGGTCCAGAGATAGCAGATTGCATTGTGGTCCCACAGCATTGGCATTGTGTCTGGATTTGTCCGGTTTTATGTAAACGCAATACTCTTTTCACCTGAACTAATACAACCAGTGGCGTAAAGCCCCTTACTGCTACCGACGGCATTTTTCTGCTAATCTCTACGGATTTAAGTCCCTTGCACACATACCTCAGGCCAACGACTGATAACCCCCCCCCCCCCCATCCCCTCAGCTCTCTCCCTCTCTCTTTTTCCTCTTTCCTCTCACTCTCTTGTCTCTTTTTCTTTTCTCCTGGATGGCAGCAAAGCAGCCTTGCAAAAAATTAAAGTGATGGAAAGATTTAAGCAGGTGGAGAACGACAGAAATCACTTTCTCAATCCCATCTCCCAGTGGCAGCAGGAGACAGAGAAAAAGATGGAGAGAAAAAGAGAGAGCGGGGGTCAGGGATTCAGGTAACGCAAGAAAAAGAGACAGAAAGCAGGAAAAATGGAATTCTGCAGCAGTCCAAATCAATTCAAGCTGCTCTGATGTGGTGTACATACATTATCACTGTCATTGGACAGTGAAAAGCGATTGGAGGATGAGTTTGATAAAGAAGAACTAACACACTCTTTCGTTCAAGCTCTTTTGCAGACACACATACATATACACACTCTAAAATGGGATATGAATTGGGTAAACAGAGGCTTTGAGGTGTTTTATCCCTTGTTTGATTTGCACACAGATTGATAGTCTATTGTGTATGTGTATGTGTGTGTGTGCACAGGGGCTCCATGCAAGGAGCAGGATTCCAGGGACAAATCGACCGGAAAAGACGGAAATGTAAATGTAGCTCAGCGATCTACCTCTGATCTCAAAGGTACACACACACAAGGAGACAGAAAGATACACACACACACACAATGAGGCCTTCTAGTAAATCTATCTGTATGATTCCCATGTGTCTTGCATTATTGATGTTGTACCTGATAGTCATATTGAATTCATGTGGAAATTTATGAATGGTCCATGCGGCCTTATGTAGTTGGTGTATGGTGTTCATCACAGTTGCGTATGAAAAACTGAGAACATGACGCAAAGTTGTGTACACGTACCCCTTGTTCTCGTTGAATATTTTTTCACTTTTTTCATCAAGATCATTTCATGTTGACTTTATAGTTTTTAGTAGAATGATTAGCTTTTTTACCAACAAAAAGTATAGTATGCTTTTTAAAAGTAATGCTACTTTGCTGTTTTGTGTCACATTTTTCATGCAACAAACAAACAAACAATGTTCTCATAAAATTTCCCCTCGGTCATATTCAGCATCGAAAAGTCCGATTCATTTTAAGTGAACCAATTAGTTTGGGTAGGTTTTTACTTTCCGTTATATCAACTGGGGCGTTTTCTAGTCTTATAATTAATAAATGTTGTAATGTAGCAAGCTATTTTTAAAAGATTGTAGTGTAGCTTTTAGTATAAGTAGTGTAACTGTAAGAGGGCAGCTTGACTGTTCAAAAGTAGCTTTCCCAACACAGTATGAGACCATCTTACCATTAAACTTTGTTTCTCAAGTTTTGGCTTGTCTTTTTCCTTTTCCTTCGTCTTTTCTTTCTTCTCTTTGTCCTTCTTCTTCTCCTCTTTATCTCGCTCCTTCTCCCTTGCCCGTTCCTTCTCCCGTTCCTTTTCACGCTCCTTCTCTCTATCTTTCTCTTTCTCTTTTTTCTTCTTCTTCTCTTTCTTGTCCTTCTTCTTGTCTTTGTCTTTGCTCTTGGTATCCTTGGTGTTCAGGAACAATTTATCAGGAAGTATTGGTGGCAAAGGGGGCAACATTGATGGGATTCGTAAGCAGGACTGGGGGCTGAACAGTGGGCTGGTGGCGGTAACGGCAGCGGCGACGTCTTTGGTTCCTTGAGATATCCTCTTCTCCTCCTTGCCTCGCTCCTTACCCTTGTCTCGTTTCTCTTTCTCTTTCTTACTTTTCTCTTTATCTTTCTTCTTGTCCTTGTGTTTGTCCTTTTCTTTCTTCCCGCCAAGGCCGTCTCTCCGCTCTTCACCTCCAACTACGAGCGATAGCTCCGGCCAGGCGATCTTGTTCTCCTCCACCTGCCCTCGCTCCTTTTCCCGCTTCTTCTCCTTATTTTTGTCCTTGTTCTTTCCTTTCTCCTTGCCCTTCTCCTTGAGTCGCTCCTTGTCTTTCTTCTTCAACTTGGCCCTGATGTCCTTCTTGAGTTTTTTCTTCAGAAGAGTAGCGGTAACTGGGTCTTTTCGTTCCTGGGGTGGTTTGAGAGGTGGTGGCGGTGTAGGAGGCGAGTCAGGTGGGGACGACAGGTAAGTGGGCTCTGGGGGTGAAGGACTTGGGGCCTGAATTGGCTTTTGACCCTGATTGGCCTTTCGAATGACCTCGTCTATAGAGTCATCCATCGTCCAGCGGTTGGGTGGATTGAGATGTAGGGGAACTGGCGGAAGCGGATGTTTTCCGGGGAGAACTTGTGGAGGTTTGACATAGCTAAGTGTAAGTGCAGGTTTGGGTGCAGGTTTTGGAGGATTTGTCCCCTCACTGTCTGAGTCCGAGTCATAAGCAAATGGGTCTGATGTGCCATCTCCACCCGCACAAGCGCGAGCAATCACAGCAGCAATAGAGTTCTCAATATCCTCGTCTCCTGTATCAAGACCTCTGAACTGGCCATCGCGAGAACTATCATCTCCGAGAGGTCCGGGCCAACCACGCCCAGCTGCACCCACATGGGCAGGACTTGGCCGTGGGCTGCGGGGGCTTTTGGGCCTACCGGGTGATCTCTTCCCAGCCTTCTGATTGGTCTTGGGTGGGGTCAACGCAAGCGCTCGGCCCAATATACCAGTGGGTGCAGAGCAACCCCCTCTTTTGGGTGATTTGTTCTTCTGCCGTGCAGGAGAGGGCGAGGGCAGTTTGGGCTTGTGTCCAGGTGTAGGAGGTGCCACGGGAGGTCTGGGTAATTCGGGGGAGAGGGGAGGGGAGGGAGAATGGGGCATGTGTTGGGAGTTGAGGGAACTGAGGGGTTCCCGTGGTTCGTAACTCCATTCAGGGCTAACGCCAGGTTTGGTGCTTAAGCGGGGTCTCTTGGCGGCAGGCAATAAACCCTCAGGTCTGGGACTCTGTCCGCCATGTCGACTAAGCCAGTTCTCATCATTCTCCTCTTCCTCACCATCCTCTTCCTCACCCAAGGAGACCTGCATGGCCTCGGCAGAGGTGCCCATATCTGCAGGAACCGGTTCCTCCTCTTCCTCATCTGCCAGAGAGAAATATAAAAAAAGTATTAATATCACAGGTTTAAAATAAATCAAATGCAACCAGTATATCCAAAATGCAAGAATAGAATCAAGAGCTGAGAAACAGGACCAAGATATGATGAAAATCAGACTGAAAGCTCACATGCACCACAATCAACACAGCACAAATTGCACACCTTAATAAGAACATTGAGGGGAAAAAATAAGACAAAGTCAGAAAGGTGAAAATGAGCAATATTAACTGAGAGGGAACATTTCACGGTGGAATAGAGGGCGGATATCAGAGCAAAAGATCAAAATAATCCACACCTGATTACACAGCAGATCAACAGAGCGAACAAGATACACACACACAAAATCAGACCCACATCCAAGTGCGGAAGCAATCTCTGGTTAAATCAAACTTTTTTAATGTCTCCAAGCACTCCACACACACACACACACACACACACACACACACACACACACACACACACACACACACACACACACACACACACACACACACAAGGGTGGTGTGATACCAGTTAACCAGTGGTAATCTGGCTACTGCAACTCTCTGCATCACAATGGATGACAGGAAGTGCAGGCAGAGCCCTCTGACACCCTCTATTATAAATAGTGTAATCTATATGGTAATATTGTTGTATTCTATAAGCGCAGAATGGGGATAAGATAACATTGTGACTTTAGGCTTTCTTCCGGCCGGTGGAATTGTAATAGTTATCAAAGGTTATTTGGGAATGACACGCCGGCTGCTCTCTGATTGGCTGTGGCCGGTTATTTATGATACGAATTATGATAAAGATGATGTCTCTTCTGCGTCGGTCGCTCTCCCTCTTCTCGGCCCTTTTGCACAATAAATTGCTATCGTTAATCACGGGAAGGCTTTGTGCTGGCGTGATTACCGCGCCAGCGCCGTAATAAGAATTTTTATTTAAAGGAAGAATATGGATTTGTCATCACCTCCTCAGCGTGAAGTAAAGTGACAGTATTTCACAACGCTGACATTTAATTTGTATGGAAAAAAAGGAAAAGCAGCATGGGTGATATTTGCATTTTATGGCTCTATCCTCCGTTTCTTTTCTTCGTGGAATAGAAGTACTCTCTCTTTTCTCTCATACAATTGGACGTTTCCACGAACAAGGTACAAAATAGGGTGTGAAACTCTTAAAAATGAAGTCATTTTTCTTTGACCAAATAGCAGGTGAAAATAGGTGCTTAACCTTCAGAAAATGTTGGTTGTCCACCTCATGAGGTCAAAAATGGATTTTTTTTTTTACTAAACAGTGACAGTGTTGAAAATTAAGTTTGACTTCATCTCATCACTCACTTAGGAGGACCAAAGTGGTTTGCCTCTTTTTTTTTTCCAATAAATTTTCAATAACTAACAAGGTACAGCTTGACGAATGTTGCTAAAAATAAATGTGAGTGAAAATTGAGAAAGTGAAACAATTATATACATGTGTCTTCTTGCCATTCTGAAGAAAGTTCCTATTGTCATTTCCTGGTGTCACAACGGTATGACAGGTAAAACAATTTTTTTTTTTATTGCAATTTTTTGAAACTCAGACAAATTTGTTAGGGTGAACAGTAATTGGATGTGTTTAAAACTTCCTACTTTTCATTGTTTGCCAATAATAAGTTAAAATAATAGTGTATCTAATATATCTAATAGTTCTCAGTACACCTGTATTTGTGCCTGTAATGCTTCAAATAAGAAAATTACATCATTACACCATTACATCTGAAACCAGTGCTCATGGGAGGGATTGAAATGAGAGATATCTGAAAATGTGTGTGATAATTTTCAGACGTCAGGCCTCTACTCGTTCGTCCAGCAGAGAAACGGCTCCGTTTTCACTTGCAACCAGTTTCTCTTTCATCTGATATCAAAAATCAACCCCCCGCTCCTTCCCATTTCATTTGGCACTGCCGAAGAAAAGCACGGATTTGTACACTTGCACACATAAACACACGGCGCTTAATTGATTGTGTCACTTACAAATGCGAATAAGACTAAAGACAGGGAGTGATAACGGGAGAAAGCCACTGCGCCAAAAATGGTACATGGGAATGAAAACAAGCTTACACACACATTGTGAAGTAATTAAAATGGATAGATAAGAAAGAGAGTGAATGAGAAGAGAGAGAGAGCTGTCAATTTACTGAGTCCAATGCCTGATGCAACTAACCAGCTTTCTCATACTGATACACACAAATAGTTAGGTATGGTAATGGGGGGGGGGGGGGGGGGGTGCTCATATCACTTTCATTAAAATCTCCCCCACCCCTCCCTCTGTGGTACTTTAAAAAGGAAAAGTTGGATTAAGGCCTACTGCAATTAAAGGCAACTCATTTATTGGGGGCTCCAATCAATGCAGAGCGCGAGAAGCGGGCTAAACGAGACGAGATAAGATGCGTTTAATGTTCCAATTCCACACAGCCTCTGTGCGGGACAATTACTAACATCTGAGAGCGTATAAATACAAAAACACAAAAATTCAACCTGTAGAAGTGTTTAATAGAGGAATCATCTACACCACACAAAGATTCCTAAAACAGCTTATTTTGTACTGGTAGGTTATCATATTATAAATAAAAAATAAAATAAAAAATAAAATTCTAAACAAGCACAATCAGGGCTTTTCAAACAATATACTCATATATGCCAGGTTTCAACCATTATTAGGCAGTTATCAATTATTTCTACTGTACAATATATTGATTTGATGCCTGATTTTATTTGTATCATTGAAATTACAGCTTGGAGTATAGTGTGAAGGTTCTTTAAATAAATTAAATAATAAAAAACAAAACAGTATTGATTTATAATATCAGCCATCATATTTGTAATCAGCGTAACTTTCTGTATTGATGCATCCCTAATTAACCTTAAACATGGTGCGTAAGACGAGCGATTTAATAAAGGGAAAACCTGCCTGGTGTGAAATAAATGGAAACAGAAGTAGAGTTTGCCATGACTTTGACCTTGTCTGCAGTATCTATCTTAAACACACACAAATGTACCGCCGGGCTTCTGTCCTGCAGCGTCTCCTTGCTCTCACGACCTTCACGTCCAGCAGGGGAAACTTCTTGCACGCTTCCGGCTGTAAGTTATTCAAGAATAAGCTTTGAATAATTGTCCCGCAATATGAGTCTCTCTGATTAATTGCCTGAGATAAGAGCAGCTTCTCTCTCGTTCTGTGGCTGCCGCGCTCACTGCAGGGCCCTGCCTAGTACCCTAATCACAACACACACCGTTTATCTGTGAGTGTGGAGATCCAGCTTTGCTTGGGTTAACATGCAAGAGTAGGTCTAACATAGACTTGAGCAAAATATAAAGAGAACTTCAATAATAGCATGTATCAAAGTGTACATGAATCTGCTGTAGGAGAGGGCAGTATAACCAGTCACAATACAATATGATCAATTTTATAATCTTATGTGTATATATATATATATATATATATATAAATGTATGCATGTATGTATGTATATGTAGGCTATACACATTTATTTTCATTCATAGAATTATAAAGAACAAAATTATTTAATATGCACATTTTATATTATCATTTATTGTTATAGTATAATTTAGATTATATATTTTTGTATAATTATGTGAATTTTAAACTTCACAAATGGAGGTATTATTTGATTTGATTTTTTTTTATCTGATATATGTAAACTTAAATAATGACTATTCATGATAAATAAATATATGAATTAAGGCAGGCTTTAGCAAAAAACAACTTTATGAAATAACACTTGAGTCAACAAAAGCCTCAAAAAGTAAAACTAATAGACATAATAATTCTGAACAAATTTCTGATCTGTTCTAAAATAGATGATATACGCACACGTACAATAATCGGAAGTTGTGTTATTGTTTAGCAACTGCAAAAATAATTTAAAAATAAACTTTGTGTAAATGTAGCCACAAAATATATAAGCTATGATATAAATAATATAGCAAAACTTCTACAAGAAGACATTTCTATCGTTATACTGTCATTCTGTCTAGGTATAATCTACTGTTGTAACTACAAATAAAAAATTAAATTCAAAGTGAAAACTAACTTTAAAGTCATAAAACAGGAAATGCACACATACATACAATGATAAAGGCAGTAAAAATGTATTTACACATCAAAATTCATCCTTGATGCTGGTTTGCCTAAAAACAGAGAACAGTTTTTCCATCCAGAAAAAAAACAAAAACATGCAAAACAGGTGTGCAGAAAGACACAGAAACACGAAAGTTTACTGATAAACACACAGGTTCTTTGTGGCAGCAAAATGTAACTATCTTCAATGCGAAACCCACATTCTCTTTCTTTTCATGGACACACAAGCGTGTTGAGGTAAAATGGTAAAGCGAAAAGAGTAAGACAGTGGTGAACACTTAACACTCGGCTAATAGCAAATCTTCTTTCTCCAGTAATTTAGTACCATGCCTACAGGGCTCAGAGCCTTTGAAGTGGCAGGAAATGTCAAATCAATTATTGCTTTTCCTATAAGAAAAGAACGTTTTATTGGGCTTTCATGCCAATAGTGTACATTGTGTGCTTTGAGTTTGGGGAGAAAAAAAAAAGGGTTCATTTGGAATTAATTTACACACTTGGACAGGAGTCCATCAACGCATGATTAAAGTGAAGTGGTTGATTTGTACATTTCTTTTCTCTGACTGCACCCGTCTCTACTGTAGTGATATAAGTCTTATTTGACACAATAACTCTTTCAATCAATGGTAAATACACAGTAATGATATTTTGCACCTGCATGGACCAAAAAATAGGGTATTGAATACTTTGTTTTTCAAACACTTGATTTGGCAATAAAGTTCCTAAATACTGCAGCACTAGGGTAGTTTTGCACCCATTTAGATGTTTAATTTAATTTATGCAAATTAGTTATTTCAAACTATCTGCTTTATTGTATCAATACTTGAAATCGCTAATTCAGTGATTTGTTGTTACATTGTCATCATCTAACGCTCACTTAAAGTTACTTAAAAGTATAGTTCACTCAAAAATGAAAATTTTCGTATACTACCCTCACCCTGTAAAGATTATTTGAAAAAAAGAAATATTGTTGGAGTATATTTTAAGAAATACTATTTCAGTTTTTCTACTTCTAATTTCATGATTAATTCAAAATGTTGCTTGCCGTTTCTCAGAATTATTAGTGAAATTTACTAGACATTTCTGAATGTGAATCTTATTTTTTTTCAAAATTCAGTGCAGATTTTAATTCTTGCTTGTGTTTGGATCCAATGACGGTCATCAACAAATCATTTGACAGAGGATGAATATTAGTTAACACGCATCCCCCCCCCCCCCCCCAACACTGGAGTGCTATTTTGGAATATAGGCCTGCTGGGAAATCAAACAACAGCCACCTCTCGCTTTATTGTGGCGTGAGGTCTTTTGTCCGTCGTTGTGACTCGCTGTCTTTCACTGAAAGTCTTTCTTTCGTTCTTTCTTTCAGGAGAGCGCTGGAGACAGACAGACTGGTGCGCCCACATGTTCTCACTGCCATACATGGAACTTCAGTTGAGCAACGCTCCCCTCCCCTCCCTCAGCCGATACACAGATCAGGGGCCCTGATCGCCTTTTGCGATTAGAAAACCGCAGAATTTCGCCGTTCCCCAAAACAAAGTGTTTTTAAGGCTTCTGTTTTCTCTAGCCCTGGCGCCACCAGGAGTACAGTAAACAATAAACACTGACGGATGAAGCCTGTCGCGCACACAACACACGGAAGCGAGCACGTACACACACACACCACACACATAGGTGTACAGGTTTAATGTGTGAGGGGTGACTAATTTGAGTTGTATTGAGAGGCAGAGCATGGAGGTATTGTGTCAGTACCTGTTACACTTCCCATAACCCTGTCATCACCCATATTAGTCATTGAAAAACACGAGACAGTGGCTGCGCGACGCCGGGTCACCTGCCTTGAACTCATCGGCGTGCAGAAAACTTGCAAAACAAACGCCCGTCGTCCTTGCCGGATGCCATTATTCTATTAAGCGCGATCGTAAAGTGTAGCGCCGTTCGGCTAACGACAACAAAAAGAGCTTGATATTTTGGCCTTGTTAAATAAACAGGTCTTAAAGTTGCCGTTATCGATACATCAGAACAAGTTCGCTGGCAAGCAAACAGCGCTGAGGGGAAGAAGAAAAAACAGTCCAGTTGAACATTTAGTGGTGGACTTATGGCAAATTGACTTTTACTTCAAAGTCCTCGACAATTATGTCTTTCAGCAATTAGAGCGCTTGAAAAAACGGAACCCACTTGAGCCTTGCCAGTGAACCGGTGGAGGAATGCCCCCGAGCCAGCTCGCGGAGGGGTGGAGGGGGGTGTTTTGGGTATTGTCCTGGGAGTCTGAGCAACTCAGACGCCTTGGCAAGAACGCACATCTGAAACCAGCACTCCACACACACACACACACACCCATGCAAAGCATGTCAGAGAAGGGTCAAAAGCAGGGTTAAAAAGTACTTTCCACACACACAAACTTGTGCGACACACACAATAAATGTTTTTATACACAAGAAAACTATTAGGCGGTCAAATCGGGGGTATGAATTTACCTAAAAATTGCATCTTAGTGCATTTGAATTGTTTCCAGGTTTAATACTGTTCGAAACGGGAGACGGGGTCTCTCTGTTCATCAGCGATGCTGAAGTCAGGAAAGCTTTTTTGCTCCTGTGTTCGGTTTTAATGCTAATAACACGCTGCTATCTGAAGCAATTAGACTGCGTCCGATCCCTATCGGGGTCTGTGTGTTCCCAGCGCATCTAAAGAAAATGTTTGCGTTTGAAAAAGTCCATCACATAAACAGATAAGGAGCGTTGCAGTGCAGCGCCTAGCTGAGTTGACTTTGTTCCCGTGCAGATCAGTAACGGCGACCTGCTGCTGGTTCTGATGAACTCTCGCTACCGCAGAACTGATATATGCTTATACATACATTAACGCAGTGAACTCGCCACTGCCACGGAGAGATACTTCCAAAATGCACGTTTAGAATTTGCATTCGCTATGATACATGTTTTGTAATCTACACGATGTAAAACGTATATATTTTGAAATTCTGCTTGGAGTAAAAAATCTTGAATAGTTTTTCTAGAAAATATCACTAGTATTTTTAAATTAACATTTATTATTGATTTTACATTACTATTACACATACTGAGTGCATCCTCGGTTTAATCAAATAAACAATTCATACAAATTTAGATGTTAATCTGTAAATTGTGAATGAACTAAAATTAAAAACTACAGTAATCAACATTTGAAGTGGATCAAAACCTTTCCTCAAAGTTATACATGAATTTTGAACAATACCCGTTCTTGTCTTAGGACAACTTTGATTAACTTTTTTAATCCACTTCAAATGTTGGCTGCTGTAATTCTATAGCATCTACAAAAAAAATAAATAAAAAAATTAGGATAAAAATCCAATTAGCACAACATTAATTTTAGACTCTTTACAATAAAGTTACATCGACATACTTTTATTTCAATTTAAACATTTATTAAAATTTAAAAACATGTAGGGTACATTGCACAAGTTTCCTCATAAACATCTGAAATTCTTTGCGAATGACAATGGGCTAATCTGTCGCACATCAAAAATGTTCTACAATAGTTATCTTATATTTGTCTGAGTGTAATGTGGAAAGAATCCAGATACACTACATTTCCAACATAGAGAGACGGAGCCATCATGCAAAGCACATTCAGACGGCACGGCACGGTCAACCAAAAGCACAAGTTCCTGCACAAGGTAAAAGTAAAACTGTTACGGTGCCGTTTCAAATCTGTACTATCATTTAAATCATGCCCACTTACAGATGTTTAGTTTGACAGGAAATAAGCCATGCAATCTTAGATAAGGTCATCAAAACATAGGCCAAAAGAAATTGATATAGTTTACTTTTTATAATGTCTTATGTTTTAACTGCTCAAAATGAATGCAAATTTTGTGAAAATCATAAATAAATAAAAAATTCTACCTAGGAATATATCAGAGGCTAAAAAAATGACCAATTAAATAAATATAAATTTCTTTTTTTAGTTATTGTTTTAATTTGTCCATCTAATTTTGCAACAGGCAGCTATGTATATATATATATATATATATATGTATATATGTATGTATGTATGTATGTATGTATGTATGTATATATATATATATATATATCTCCGGTTATATATATCCAATTGACTTAAGCTATAAGATAACTTAAGAACTTAAATATGTTAAGTTCTTTGATCAAACAATATATATATATATATATATATATATATATATATATATATATATATATTGTATGATCAAAGAACTTAAGAACTTTTATAAGCATGTTTTTGACTAAAATTATATAATTCTTTAAATGGCATCAGACAAACTTTTCAGGTTTGAACATCCAAAAGTCAATACAATCTTTGCACTGACTGTATATATCATGTAAATATTAATTATAATATTAATTATATTATAATTCTGGATTATAAAACATTCAGACTCTGAAGTTGTTGCTAGACAAGGGTATTTATAAGTGCAATTCAAAATGAACATTCCTGTGGCCAGGTCGTGACCTTTTTGTGAGTGTCTCTCAGGTCACAGGGTCAGGTCAATCGGAGGGGAATGTTATCCAAAGCGCTTTATTTATTTATTTAATCTTTCATCTGACTCCACTCCTTTACCGCTGCCCGGGGTTATCCGAAAAACACGAAGGGAGAGACGGAGGAACGGGGAGAGGAGACCGCTGCTTCAAATTAGCCAGAATAAATAATCGGCACTTCAAGTCAATAAACACTGTACATTACTTTTTTTATGGAAGCAGTCAAATAAACTTTTCGAAAAGTTTCTGGTAGGTAAATAAAGGAGCTAAAAAAGTGACCGGGCGATTTAACGCTCATCTCTTTTTCTTTTGCTCGGAACATCCAACCCGTGATTGACGTCCAAACACGCAATGCGGACGTGCGGTTTCTCGAGCTTTTGAGAAATAAGGTACAAAAATACAACACAGAGTTATCTTCTCAGAAACTGACCATGAAATTTGAACATGAGGAAGGATGTCACAAAATGTAACCTCCAGTTTCCCCACCACATTCTGAAGCACAGCTAGGTCGAACTGGTTTCAAGTGCAACGCAAATTTTAGGGGAAAATGTTTCCGGTTCAGGATGAGTTTGCATAGACAGTACACCGCCCTGATGTCTACCTGAGTTGACCGCCTCTCAGTCTATGAACTTTTCACCCTTCGGTGAACTACAAGGAAAAGAAGAAACAGCAGAGAAAAGGAAAGAAAGACAGAGGGGGTCGACCGCCTAGTGGAAGGGACCCGCATGAGGGTTGTGGGACCAAAGTCTTGAACATTCGTCTGTTTCTTAAATGGCCAGTGCAACACAACAATACGCCTCATTTAGACTAAATGGATGCATTTAATGCATGTGTAGTCGAATTTATGCGTGTGTGTGTGTGTGGCATATTTATATATTTGAATTCATTAATAACGGGTGAAATGCCACACAAAGTTCATGCATGTGCATACGTTGTGTGTTGGTATGTTGTGTGACGCCGTGGTGTGCGTGTACAAGTGTGTGTGTGTGTGTGTACTGAAGAGAGCCCAAACAGCTCGGCGCCAGCAGTCTGCCCTTCCCGTAACGGCTGAACGACGGCAGAAGACTGAGAGAGTGAGAGAGAGAGAGAGAGAGATTTGCATCTCTTTGTGATAGAGAGGGCCAGGATTCCTCACGCCCGTACGAAAAAAATACAAATAAAAAAAAAAAAAGAGGAGAAATTCGACAGAATGGCACCAGGACAAATTCCACTTGGTGCCGGCGTGTATCAGTCTCGACACACACAGGTGAATTACGGACACACCAAATCACACACAACAGCGACAACCGGACACACACCTTCACGTCCTCGTTCAGGTGAATTTTCTCATATGCAACTTGAAGCCTCATTTAACTAAGCGAGAGACGTTAAAATGGGAGTTCAACTCTTATAGGCCTATTTCCAAGAAAATTGCCCAAGGCTATATCAAAATAAATCAAAATGGGCAAATCCCAAATTATTATAAATACACTCTATATTCATATTAGTTTGATGTGGTTTTGGTCAAATGTATAACATTTTTATACACATTTTTAATAGTTTAACTATCAAGCTCAATTTTCTCGAATACAATGTGGGTCAAATGATCTGATATTTAAAGAAACTTTTTTTTTTTCTTTTCTATTTGGTGTCATTTAAACTTAAACTTTCACTACATAAAAATAAAAACAATAATAATACTAAAAGAAGAAAGCAAGAGGGTCTCTTATTTCCCCAAACACAACAGGAAACATATTCAAATGTGCCTTGGTCTCATCTTGGCGTATTAAGATTACTTTAATTTTTCCAATTTGTTTTTATTTTTTAAAACTGCGGAAACTGCTGGGCAGGCGGTAAAATAAAGCTTCTCATTCTCAATATGGGAGGAATATAATCCCAAACTTGCCTACCACTTGAGACACACGCAACTCAATCTAAAAACCCCAATATATTAAAAGTGCATTTAAGATGAGGGGCTGACTTAAAAAAAGACTGTGCTTACTCCTACAAAAATACGTTTGTGCTGCCGTCTGCAATTGTGCAGTCCAAATATTTCACCACAGAAGTCACTTGCTCTGTTCCAGTTCACTTCAAATGTCAAATCAGCCTTCTGAACTTTTCTTTTTGGTGCAGAACAGTGACACTTTGAGTAAAAAAAATAATAAAACACACAAAAATATACTCTCTGAAACGAAGATATTTTTTCTCAGATATTTTGCGGTGGCCTGGTTATGGGTCACTGTGGTTTTCCAGAAACCAATTAGTTTGACTAGCTCATATGTTGTTGTTTTTTACAATAAATATTTGTTGTGATATTGTTTATAGCACGCTTTAAAGTAATCTTACTCCATTGAGAAATTTTGATATATTTCCTATACCGTTATTGGTCAAAACAGACATTTTGTCAAGCCTATTTGCATATTAATAATGTACTATAAAAAAAAATAAGACTAGTAGATAAAGCAAAGAAAATTATGCTTAGCGGGGGGAACAGGATAGAGAAATGTAACAATCCAGACTTGAACTTGTGAAGCCCACATGTGCTCCAACACTATAACTTTGTTTTATTACTTTTACCAATTTCTTACAAAGTTTAGAGTACAAAGACAAAAATAAGCACAATGAGCTCTTGTATGTGTTGTGCACCCAACACTAGGGTTGACTGTAAAACTCATTTTCATATTTCTGTGCGACAGCAGACATATGGAGGGAGCCACTCCAAGTCAAACAGGAGAGCCGGCTGTTTAGACTGCATTAATTCCCTTGACGAGCTTCCAAACCGGCCCACTTAAGGTTATTAAGGTCTATAAATACCGTGTTACCCTCGTTAAGATACATAATTGCTTAATTTACATTTCGCTTCCTCCCTGAGAAAATCGGAAGTCATTACAAGACTCCCAAAAAACACCCATCCCCGTGATTAAACCGTCGCCGGAGCTGACCAATCAGCTGCTGGGCTCAGGACGACCACAGGAAACTCCCAGGGAGAAAGATGGGAACTTGAGGAAGGACGGCGCACTGGTGAGGGTGTATTGTGTGCTTGTGCGTGTGTTAAGAAAGGAGCAAAGGGAAAAGTCTGAAAATGTAGTTTTGCTCTGATTCAATTATGTTTTATTTGTGAGTAAAGTCGGTATGTAAAGTGCAGCTATACAGTAAGTAAAGTGCATATAAAATATGACAATGAATAAGTGTGTTTCTTTAAGGGTGCACTTACAAATGATATCTTTTTTAAATGCCTTGATTCAAAGTGTATAAATTAATAACAAAACAGATAACAGTTATATAGACAGACAGATGATAGATAGATAGATAGATAGATAGATATTAAATTATATTAGTTTAACGTCATATTTGTGTAATTTTTTTGATAATAAAATACATTTTACCAACCCACCTGTTGGGGATATCCGAGGACAAACTCAACTGGACAAATTATTTGAAGAAATGTATTTATTTAAATCCAAAAATACACATTTTTATTTGATTGGTAGAGTTTCAGTAGAAGTATATGGTACGTCCTAGTTTAGATAATTAATTAAGAAAACATGTTTGTGTGTGTGTGTGTGTGTGTGTGTGTGTAATGTTACACTTAAATAGAGTTTTTTGGTCAGAACTGGCTATAATTCTTTAACTGACTCAAATTAACCGACACATACACATAGATTTCCATAAACACACACCGATAATTTGATTACAGCCCAACACTTTCTACATGTCATTCAGGACATAGTACAATATACAGACAGAAATTCATGAACAATCCAGTGTGTGTGAGTGTGAGTGTGTGAGTGTGAGTGTGTGTGTGTGTGTGTGTGTGTGTGTGTGTGTGTGTGTGTGTGTGTGTGTGTGTAGAGATTTGCACTCCTCAACCCGCTCAGGAAATCCCTTAAATTATGTTATTAGATAAACGCCGCAACACAGGTCAACGCAGGGCCAGACTGTGTCTGGGAACTTTGTGTCCATGTTTGTGTGTCTATGCAAGTGTATTCCTCAGAGAGAAACATCACAGTTATGTCATCTATTCGAGTGCTGATCAATATAACAGCAGTGGACATTTCAGTGAAAATCATCTTATAACACTGAGATGAAATATTTGCCAAAGACGGTGATCATTCGATCCCTTTTCTCTCACCACTCATAACATGGATCCATGTGCGTTTCTGCAGGTGGTGTATTTGTGTGTATGTCAGTGGTAAAACAGAATTAGGGGCTTGGTTATGTGGAGCCAACAGAAGATAAGAAGCCTAAGATGATGAAATATAAAGCAACACATGGCCTAGAAGACCTCACTCTGATCAGTGATAACACACACACACACACACACACACACACACACACACACACACACACACACACACACACACACACACACACACACACACACACACGCTCTCAAGTGCTTGTGTGATTCATGATAACAGCAGCACAACACGCACAGGGCCAAACACTTTATCAACAACAGAATTACAGCGTGATATAACATCTGATACAGAACTATACTCCTGATACTGCAGAGTGTAACAGAGAAAACACTGAAAGAAAGAAAGAAAGAAAGAAAGAAAGAAAGAAAGAAAGAAAGAAAGGACAAGCAAACAAAAAAATAGCAAGCAAACGAAAAATGAGCAAGCAAACAAACAAACTAAAGCAAGCAGACAAAAATTAAACAATATAAAAAGGGAAAGAAACAAAAGCATGTGGGGGCAAAAAACAATAACACACCAGGACCAAACAAATGAGTGAACAAACAAACAACTGAATGAAAGCAAGAACAAAAGAACACAAACAAGCTGTTTGAAAGAAATACAGCACTGTGCACCTTTTTCTGTATTATTACAAGATAAACATTTATTCAAAAGTCATATGGCATATTGGCCTTATTATGGATAGTATCAATGGCATCCAGTTATTATCTTGGAATAAACAAAAGTTAGGTTGTTTTTGCATTTTTGATAAAAATGCACTTGAAGTAAATATGCACTTGAAGTAAAGCAAACAAAAAAAAACAGGCAAGCAGAGAAGAGCAAAACAAGTAATAAAAGGAAAGAAAAAAGCATGTGTATAATAAACAATGATCAAACAAATGAGTGAATACAATCAAATAAACTAATGCAAACTGGTAAGAACAAGCAAAACTAAATAAAAACACAAAAATGCTGTTTGAGTTCAAATTGATATCATGGCTTCCATATGAACTTAAAAGGCACAGTGGACCAAAGGAGGGTCAACCACAGTGCATTATGGGATAGGCAAGTTTGCAGTTTTGTTTCTCCATGCAAGGCATACCTGCATAAAAAAAGCTAACTTTTTATGGTTTGTCACGCCATATAAAATATGAGCTCTAAATCCCTAAACACACCGGTTGACGCTAACTCTATGAAGAGAAAAGCCCCACTGCAATCTTCTATGCAGAATTTATCCGCACCGCTTGACTAGGATTCACATGTGGCTACGTCTTAGGGTATGTTACAGCGCAAGTAGATGTGAACACGTTTATCGGATTCTCTCGCGTTTCAACTGCAGTCGATCACGTTGTGTCTGGAATGCGATGAGCTACGGGCCGCAGAGAAACCCAGTCAGCGATAACTGATAATGCCACATGAGCATATTGCTGTCTGTTAGCCACATCTCCCTACATTTGTTACAAGCCAAGTAAGTAACAGAGCTAAATAACATTGCGAGATACAGAGTACATGGATTAGGTTTCGCCCAATTCAGTGATGAATGAGGTTTGACTATTTATATCTCATAGCGGTCGATGCAAGTGTGAGGGATAATGTCCGCTTGGAATGCGTTTAGGCCGTACAAATAAAACGGTATGAATCGTTTACCGCGGAGGCTATTTTACTCAATGTTGCCGCCGTTTTTTCTTCAGTTCTTCATTTTGAAGACTCGTCCATCACGAGTTCAATCCAGAAGTCATTCAATTAATCCTGGACTCTCCTCTTTCTGCCCGTCTCTCATCCCGTCGCTCTACCTCTCTTCCTCTCCCTCCCTCTATCAGTGCATTAATCTAAGCTGTGTTTCCTTGCCTCTGCTGGTGCCATGAGGGCAAACGCTCCAGATGGAAAAACCCTGTTTGTATTCTGCAGGCGCGTCGTCAACCCCTCCGTCTTACCCTCCACTCCATCTTCCTATCCAATCTTTCGCTCTCCATCCACGGCCGTCTCCACTGTACGCTTCTCCATCTGTCTGTCTGGCTCTTCCGTTTTAAATCATTGCTTTCTTTATAAATATAATTCATTTTGGCTTTAAAAAACAAACATTCCACAAATATTTCTGAAGTTCAGGAATATCTCCTGCTCTCATGTGAGGTAACGTACAAGGCGTTCTTAAACACATTTAATATTTGTGGATCGATTAAGATATAAAGTAAAATTTGGCATGTTCACATAAAAGAATAGCCTATATTTTAGAAGTTCAGGAATATTTGTCTGCTTTTATGTATGGTTACATACATTGCCTTCTTAAATTCATGTTCAATACTGGTGGATCAATGAAGAATGAAAGCAAAATTTAACTTCAATAAGAAAAAAAACGATATTTCTACATTTTTTAAGGCCCGTTTCAGTCTGGCATTTAAATTCAGATTTAAATCAAAGTTTAGCCTGTTCAAATCAGCTTTGATATGAAAAAGCAAAAATTCTGAACATTGCTTCTGTTGGTAATGCAGCCTTTCTAATATATTGTTAAGAGTTCATTAAAGGATTAGTTCACCCCAAAATGAAAATTTCCTAATAATTTAAATTGGCGTAACCTTTCAACGTGATGACGTAGTTCCCTGTCCGTTTGTTGATCAGCTCAATCCGAACTATTGAAGGTAAAAAGTCTATAAATTAGAATTTTTTTTTTAAAATGACCTATCGTTTCGCTAGATAACAACCTCTTCTTCAGCTGTGATCGCGTACAGCCCGTTTAAACACTTCAAAGACTTTTGAAACTGCATTGATTTGGACTTAAAAACCATGGTAACCAATGAAGTCCATTGTTAGAAGAAAAATCCAGAAATGTTTTCCTCAAAAAACATAATTTCTATCCCACTGAGGAAAGAAAGACATGGATATCTTGGATGGCATTGGGGTGAGTAAATTATTAGGAAATTTTCATTTGGGGGTGAACTAATCCTTTAAATATAAGTAAATAATGATTTAAATAAAGCAGAAATACGGCACATTAAAAGTAAAATTGTTCGCCGTTTCATACTGACCTAAATGAAGGTTTAACAGGATCAATTTAAGATAGAGTCTGTCACAAATCTTACATTTAGAAAATGACTGAGGTCAAACTACCTGCAATGAAAAAGATAGTCATACACAAAACATTCATTCACATAAACAGAAGCATAGCCTCTGATATAATACATATGCAGAATTTCACTACATATGAAGATAACACATGAAGGTACAGACGAAAAGCCGTAACTGCGGCGCTACAAAAACGATAGCGGTTATCTAGCTACTGTTCTTTCTGTCGGTGGAGCCCCGACACACCTCACCAGAAACTACCTCATTCTGTCTTCTGACAGATCATTTATATCACATAAACCTTAGCCAGTAATTATCTTTTGCTACAGTCTGCCAATATTCTGAATGACAGTCCTATATTGGCACAGTGAAAGTCAATACTTTGTTGAGTGCAAATTCAAAATAGACATAATTTCGAGGTCAGGGTCGACCTCCTTCATCGCTAGATGGTTCTACCTGAGGCACTTGGCATTTGAAAGTTTATGATTGCCTTATGAAGCTACGAAATCAAAACAGGTAGCTATCTAACAAAAAAAACACTCTAGATGGTTAATAAAGAGTAATTATATGTGAAAAACTCGACAATAACGATAGGGCAAAGGTGAGAGAGTTTCAGACCTGTTGACAGAACTGTCACTTGCCTGGTCAACACGTTATTATTACGTCATATGTTTTTTCCGTCATGTGGTATAATCGTCATTAAACTTAAAACGTCATTAACACGTCATTTAAACTTAAATTTGATCGCTAGCTAACATAGATAAGGTTTTCAAAAATCACAAAAACAAAGTCTAGAAAACATCAGTAAGAAATATATTTCGTACAATATATTCCAACACATCAACGTAGGGCTGTCAAATTAAAATGCGAATTTAAAATATTCGTCGAATTTAAAATAAAAATCCACATTCTAATGCATAAACGCATCTCGAGATGCGATGATGTCGTTGTTGCGTTTTAATGCATTTGTTAGCCTATCCAGTTGAACCCTAGATGCGGCACTAGATGCAAAACATAAAGGCAGAAATAAAGAAGCTCAACGCGGTGAAGATCTTTGTCAAAACCTGCTTTTCCATCGTGTTCTATGTAAACAAGCGCTAGATGGACATCTTTGACTGTTGCACTCGTGTTTAGAAAGCGTTGTAGAGTAAAAAGAAGTTCAACTTAAAAAAAAAAAAGTCGTCTCAAGACTTTGTGGGAGTTTTTTCCATTCCACCGCATTCCGTGTTTTAAACGCAAAAAAACTACTTTGTGTGATTGGCGCTTCGGCACTTTGTATTAAACTATACATGATGTTGTTACATACATAACTTTGCACTTTCATACAAAGTTGTTACATACAGCACTTTCTGTTATTTCATTGCTTTGAATAAAGGATTTTATGCGGTGAACTAATAGGCTATTTCACTCATTGCGCCCTCTTGTGGCCTCAGAAGACAAGCTAAAAGCTTTTTCCCCCCTAACTGAAATGATGGCATTTTGACAGCCATACATCAATGTTGCTAAAAATCTGTTTGTTTGTTTTTTAATAATTTTTGTGTGTGTGTTTGCACGTGGCAGGACCAGTCAACATATTTCCGACTAGGCCAGCAGAAAAATAAACGTATTGTCGTGTCCTGCATATGGGCTATTTTGAAGGGTATCAAGCAAAAATAACCCCTATGTGAAGTGAGCATGTCCAGAGAGAGATGCAAGCAGACATACACATCAGGAAACCCAAAATAACAGGCAGGTGTGTCGTCTTTAGAGGCTCGTGACATCATGGGGAAAAATGTCCATCAGCAGTTTTTGTAGGTCACTCATCACACAACACAAGCTTTAGGGCTGGTGGCGGAGGACACTTACTGTACTGTACTGTACTGTACCATGAGACATGGAGTGACAGAGAAACTGCACAATCATTATTTCACTTCGTATGATGCCTTTTTTCGTTACGTTTTTAATGTTGAACTGAATGCATATAACTACTTGGTCTTAGTAACGTGTGTGTATAGGGTTCCCACACCTTTAAATCATATATAACTTTTTTATTTGTGATTAATCAATACGATTTTGAAATGAAAAATACATAAATTTGTATTGTTACATAAAATATTCTATTAAAGATATAGATTTTCTTTTTTTTATTGAATACAAAAATGTAACGACTTTTTTCATGTTATTGATTTCCATGACTTTTCTAAACCATTTTAAAACTCCCTGATACTCCCAGGTTTTCCCGATGAGATAGGTTTGAGATTACCACAGTACGTGTCAAGCGAATTTTAAGTGATAATGGAAACGCCATACAAAACCTACACACATTATCATATAAATACAAAACTCGCTCGTCATTCAAAATAATCTGCAGAGAATCATGCGATATAACTCATGTAATAAACTATCATGATTCACATTAATTCAGGAAGTTGAACTGTGTGAAAATGAGACTATATCAATAATGTAAATGTTTCTTCTGCTTCGGTAAAAGCACCCTTGACTCGCAGCGTGCAGTGATTTTCCGCCCTCCTTCAGAATGCTGGTCTCATCCACCTCTTGTTTCCTATGGTGGCATTAAGTGCTTACCCAGACTCCCTCTCTGCTAGGACAATAAACACACACTAATTCCCTGGCACCGCTAAACGCTTCAGCAGCACTGTGTGTGTGTGTGTGTGTGCCCAATTACTGAACACACACACACAATAGAACCCCTGTAACACACTTTTAGAGCATAACACTTTTATTTGAGGGTGAACTATTGTTGACACTAGCACTATGAATAATGCTTTTAATAAGTGTTTACATATATTTTTAGACTGGAGCTTTATAATTACTCATATTGCCTAATTGGCTAATTCAGGATGTTTTAACTGGCATTTTATTGATGAATCGCATAGACAAATCTATTTCATCAGCATTTATTCTCTTACTGAAACCAAAATTCAAAATATTAGGCTATTTTATTAAGAAACATTAATAGAGATGCAAATATTTTCTCTAACAGTAAGTCCATTTTCTTTTACCATTCTTTGAATCAATTCAGCTTGATTTTGTTAAACTTCATGCTTAAAAATGGTTTGATTTGTGTGATTGAAACATGAAAATGTGATTACACCAATCAAATCCATGCAGGGTATAAATTGGAAATAAGAATTTGATGATTTTTTTACTGAAAAAAAGAACAGTTTTATTTTGGGTGAGAAATTAACATATACAATTCTGTATAGTAAATATAATTGATTGAAGAAATTCTGTAAACAATACATTAACTTGTCAGATCAATCATTTTACACCACTAAAATGAATTTAGTATTAGTCACAAAGGCTTATGGTGGAGCAGAACGTAGTTACCAACCAAATAAAGGCATATTTGCTCTGTCTGCAAACACACACACAGACACAAGGAACTGGCTATTTCAGCCCGGGTTAACAGTGACCCAACCCTGGCGCCCTGGGACCAGGGGCAGAGGTTCTGTTGAGCGCGTGAGCCTGTCACCCTCTCTGGGGAAGGATTTACATTCCTACCCCTCCCATCCACCGGACGAACCAAGCCCAATACACACAGCATCAGTTAAAAGAATTTCAGTACACAAACAAAACTACTTTGACCTAAACTCACCAAGTCCAACAGTAACAGAAGCTAATATATATATGATTTTCTAAACAACTGTCAAAAAGATCTCCGTTTCAGGAAACAAGAACATCACGGAAACCTTCGGCTGAGGAACTAGGAATGTGTCAGGACGGTCCAACAGCCAACTAGCTCATTTAAAGTGTTTTCTAGATTAATTAAATTTCTACTTGCTTAATTTTTAGTGGTGGCGCTTTAAAGTGGATGAATTTAGATGCATAACTTAGTTATGCACAAGTTCTGTCCCTACACTATATATATATATTTTTTTATTCCTGCCGTTACAGCCATCAAATCACAAACAAATTCATCGCCAGTGTTGGACTTCAAACGATCTGGATGTGAAATAAAAGGTTATTTGGCTAATATTTTATATACATGTAATTTATATAAATTTCACGCTTATTTTGCATCTGATCTGTCTACAGCTATCCAACGACAAACTAATTAATCAAATTCAATAAATTTAGAAGAATTATTATGGTTGCACTTCAAATCATCTCTGATTTTGTGTAGATTTACAAAATAAAAGGTTTTTTGGCCTATACATCTACACATGTAAATATATGCATACATTTTATTTTGAAAAATATGCAGTTTTGCATATCCCTCACAACTAGGTTATTGTAGTTACAATAAGAATGTAACATTTACATTGAGAATGAGATTGTATTTACAACGTGAACGTAAATGTATTTACAACGAGAATGTTACGTTACATTTAATCATTTAGCAGACGCTTTTATCCAAAGCGACTTACAATCGAGCGAACAATAGGCCAACAATATGCAAGTGCTGTGACTAGTCCCAGTTAGTCTAGCAATGTAACATTGCAGAATGTAACATTTACCACAACAATGTAACATTTGCAACAAGAATGTGACATTTTCATTGAGAATGAGATTGGACATACAATGTGAATGTAAACGTATTTATGAGAATGTAACATTTACACTGAGAATGAGAATAATTACGAGAATGTAACATTCACATTGAGAATGTATTTACAATGTGAATGTAACATTTACATTGAGAATAAAATGTATATACAACGTGAACGTAACGCATTTACAACGAGAATGTAACATTTACATTGCGAAATACATTTTATTTACAACGTGAATGTAAACCGATTTACAACGAGAATGTAACATTTACATTCAGAATCTAGAAAGTAAAAAAGTAACGTAAAATTTACGATGAGAGAATGCATCAAATGAAAATGTAACATTTACGCCATAATTACAATGAGAATGTAACATTTACATTGAGAATGTATTTACAATGCAAATGTAACCTATAGAACGAGAATGTAACGTATTTACAACAAAGATGTAACATTTACAAGAAGAGAAAGTAATTACGATGAGAATGTAACATTAACATCGAGAAAGAAAGCGTATTTACAATGTTAATGTAACGTATTTACAACGTGAATGGCCGCAATTTAAAAGCCAGCACGGCCGCTTGTTAGAAACGCTGTCTGTTAAAAGATGAAGAACGACAGGTTGAGAAAGACCCAAATAAGCATAAATGCACTATGAAATGCAATAAGGCAGTTACTGTGAGGTATCACCCCACAGAATTGGACATGCATGTGGGTGAGAATTTCGTAGGTGGCGATCAAGTGTACGAACAGCATTTTTCCTGCCAGAGTCATGGCTTGGAAGAGCTTGTCTTTCATATCATAATGCCAGAAAGAGACATGGTGGCCTGGCAAAGCTAATCATCACATGACACCTACGCTTACAGCGAGGACAACAGGCCAGGTCAATACCCGCTGCAGACTGTGTATACACATATCGTACAGTACGTTTCTATATAAACAAACACAGCATTAAAAAAAAAAAAAAAAGAGATTCCGGAGAAAACACGTGGAATATGTTTGTGCGCTAGAGACAGAGGGACAGCAAAGGAGAGACAGACACAGAAAGACAGAAAGGAGGAAAGAGGTTGGCTGGTGCAAGAGTGCCATCTAAAGGAAGCAGAGGTACTGCAAGTGGTTTGATGGGGGAAGATGTTGAACTTTAAAGACACAAATTTCATGACAAACTCCCTCTGAAGGGAACCTATATAAAATATACAGAATATTAACTGAGAAAAGACTAAATTCATTTAAAGGTGACTACTTTTTTTTTCATTTTATTAAAACACGAAAAGAAAACGTATTTGTACTTCAAATAAAATTAAGAAATTAATAATATATTAATTTTATAATAATGTCTTGAAAAATAAGGAATAGTTATTTATGCCGGAAAAATATGCAATGTGCAAAAAAGAAGTATCTTCACTAGAGGTTTAAATATTTACTCGTGAAATACTCAATAATGGATCTGTACTAAATAATGCAATGCACTTAGAAGTTTAAAATTTGTGTATTTCAGATGAAATAATTACTGCATGATTTATGATATATCAGTAAAATTACAGAATAAAGTACTGAGAAAAAATAGTTTCTAGAAGTACAACAGTCAAATTAGTAGCTGGTATAGTTGACATCTTAAAAGCTTAGGCAGACAAATCCCACCCGATCAAATGAAATCCACATATCCACTGTAACAGAGGATAGGAATGAGGGAATGAGGGAAAACTTTAATGTTAATGGAAAAAAAAATATTTACAACCCCAACCATTTCATTGCCTTCTCCACTTATTATGTGCTTTATTTATGTTTCTTAATATATCTAAAAAACAAATCAGTGATGTTATACTGTTATGAGGTATGAAAAATTCATATTAATATTCAGATTATATTAATAGTATATATTTATTACTTCATTTATTTACATTTAGCAGACGCTTTTATCCAAAGAGACAATATGCACAATGCAATAATTATGTATGCACTTATTTATTTTTTAATTCTGCATATTATTAGGGCTTTTCCTAAACCTGTATTACGTCAGGTTTCAAAACCTGGACTATTACTGCTACCACAGCAGGGTTCAACAAAAAAGTTACGTTTTTTTTTTTTATTATTAAAAAAATCTATAATGCAACTCTATGTTAGTTATATATATATATAAAAAAAACTACATGGTAATAAGCAAGTAAATAAATAAAAATTGTGACTTAATTAGTCTCTTAATTTTCTCATTTATTTTTGTGGATGCTTTTAAGATAGTCACAAGCCATTCTCGCAATTTCAACAATTTCTTATCTGTTAATCAGCTAGATACATTTACTTTGGTGACGCATTTAACTTTAATTCTAATGATACCATACAATATTTCACAGAAACTGAAGTTTTAAGTTTGGTTCATGGCTATTTGTATGTGAACATGATCAACAAACACAAACACCGATCCAATAGGACCATCAACTAGTGTGAAACTCTCATTCTGACCCTGGCGAATCAGGACATTCTTATTGTTGAGACATAATCAGCTACGGATTTATAATATCAGCCACCATATCTTATGTCGACCACAATACAGAATAATTCGTAATTGCCACAATTTCTCAACTGGTGCATCCCTTTTCAAATCTGTGCAGAAAGAAAAATGAGATAGAAAACAGACAAAAAATATCCTGATCCACCTGTAAAGTTCTAACTTGATCACATCATGCCGTGACATGAAACTTCATAGAGATAAAATAAGCTTGACTTTGCTCATACCTGTATTCGAAGACTTTACACTTGCACACACGCTTCAGCTTCGAAGAGGATCAAGTTTAGTACGAAGGACACAAAAACCGCCACAGAGAGAGAATGAAAAGAGAGCGACGGTAAGGACGAAAAGAATAGGACATGCTGGAAAACGGGAAGCGTGTGACAAAAGAATCAGACGATTCTTTGGGAGACATAAAAATGGAGTGGATTATGTGTTTTATGAAGATCTCACCGAGGCGGTCGCGAATGCGCTTTCAAGTCGCCTAATTATGAGAGAAACCTGAGAGAATGTGAGAGTTTGGACTGGGAATAAAAGATAGAAGTGGAAATCCATGGCACACACACACACACACGTTTTGTGTTAGCACACACCTGGGCAGAGGAGGGCAGCGCGCTCTCCAGGACTGATCCTGGGTCAGGTGACCTCTCCACCGAGCCCAATAGCCGGCTCCTGTCTGTCTACCGTTCACACACACTCTCGATGGGCTCGCGGTACCTGGCCCAGTGCAGCAGGGGGTCATCCCAGACCTGTCAGTCAGACAGTGGCAACGAGCAAACACGGACCTCTCTGTCTCCCTAACACACACACACACACACACACACACACACACACACACACACACACACACACACACACACACACACACACACACACACACACACACACACACACACACACACACACTCATCCACGCAGTCGGCTGACGGGGGGAGGTAAACGGTTGTGACAGGGGGCAGTAGGGTTGGGTTGAGCCATCTATCATAAAGCCACGACAGAGTAACATAAGACCAGAGGCTTCCCTCCACACACACACAGAGCTCACTCGACAGCACCTAACAAACACATCTAAAAGGATATTTCGCACAAAAAAAAGAAAATTCTGTCATCTTTTGTTGATAAAACCCATATGAAGAATTTCTTCTGTGAAGAATAAAAGGAGATATTTTGAAGAATGTCCCACCTGCTCTTTTCCATACAATGAAAGTAAATGGGGACTTTTGAGCTCCAAAAATGACCTAAAGTTGGGCTGCAAGATTTGGGGAAAAAATCTTCCGTATTTTTCCTTAATATAAGTTGTGTTTTTTGGTAATCTGAAACATATTCCAAAGTGATTTGTATAATGCAAGCAAAAAATGGGCAAAGTGCACACATTTGGATTTGTGTTGAATGAAATGGTGTGTGAGGCAAGTTTACTTATACAGTGCATTTTCCAAATTCATTTCAATGCATTGAATGCAATGGTGAATTAAAGGTGTTTAAGTTCCACTCGATTTTTGTACAGTGCTGAGTTCTGTACGCTCTTGAATCCTTCCATTATAACAAAAGTGAAGAGATGAGTGACAGCTTCATGATTATAAAGAGAAGGTTCTTTGTGCGCTTACTAGGCGATATATAAATAAACTTGTAAATCTCATTATCAGATATCGGATTATCAGAAACAGGGTCCGAAATTAACGGCTTGAGGAAAAAATGCTACCAAAATTTGAGATACGGGTGCAAAAAATGCCCGTTTGAGTTGTTTTTAATATTCATAATATATGATGTAGTAAAGCAATATCACACGAGCAAGACTGCAGTTTTCCCCAAATATCAGCACGACTGCAAATGTGATGTTGATTTTATACAACAAGAAGTTATTATTAAGTGACTTACATTTTAGGCACAATATTGTCTGATTTTGCTCTATTTTGTCAACGAAAACAGTTCCAAACAAAGTCACAGCTGAGCCACTGCGCATCTCTGATGAACGAATCTGCGTTTTTGAATGAATGACCCATTCATAGAGACAGTCACTTGCTTCATTCCTGAACGAATGGATTGAATGAATGATTCAGTGACAAAGACAGTAGCGTGCCGCCACCTACTGGCAGTTTTTGTTTTGTGCAAAAAACTATCATTTCATTTTTTTTAATCACTTAACATTTCTATATTCAACATTAATCTCATAACATTATGTAATTGTGAATTTATATGCATTCATACCACCTCCAAACCTCATTAAACAGTATGTAGCCTAAATATATATGAATGTCACTTTTGTGTTCTTCTAGTGTTCCATTAAAAAAAAGAAAGTTTAGAACAACATGAGGGTGATTAAATAACGACAGAATATTCATTTTTGGGTGAGCTATTCATTTAAGGCATACGGCATATAACCGCATTTAAAAAGCTGAGTTTTCAAAACACAGACGTTTTCTGAGGCTCCTCCTCTGGTCCCGCAAGAACAAGATGTCCGTCAGATTTATTTGATAGCGTTTTAATTTGCTCTTTGATTTGATCTGGATGAGCAAAGTGGCCCGTTTAGGTACAGTATTTTAAAGGGCCCGACGAACGGAAAGTAAAAAAGACAAATGGATCCGAAGGCGCCAAACCTCTGTAAAAAGAGCAAGAGGGATGGACGAGAGACAAAGAGAGAGAGAGGAGGAGAAGAGAGAGAGGAGAATAAATCTGCACTCCTCCATCGATCCCAATCCTTTCTGTTCTCATCTTATCTTCGGGTCTGAGGGAGCCAGGCAAGTTTAAACGATTCTGACCTTGTCCGACATAAATAGTCAGAAAACTACAAAGAGCAGATAGCCCTCTCTCTCCATGAGCAAAAGGGGGACGAGGAAGGGAAATACATTGAGATAAGAGGAGGGGAGAGAGATAATACAGGAGTTACTACATCAGCGAGAGTGTCACAGACAGACATAAACAGCACACCGAAGCCCTTTTTCTACCGATAGGGTACCGGTGCCCAATCTGGAACCGTTCCACATGTTTCAATGGCAGAAAGACCGTTTTGGATGTTAAAATAGTCCAGCACTGACCCCTTAAACTAGGAACCGCTAACATCAGGGCCAAAGGGCGAGATTTCCCTGTCCATTGATAAAAAATGACAATAAAAATGGATAAGTCCTGAAGGTGGCAAGATGCTAAATCAAAATGCTTTGCTAAAATATGTTCCTGAAAACACGGATCCGCGGACCAGACATCGGCTCTGGCACGCGAACCAGCACCATATCGGTAGGAACTGACCTGGGAGTGACAGAAAGTGAGACAGTAATGACTATTATACTTAAAAGACAAAATTCTTTTCATCAGGTCGGATTCTCCTGGCTACGGGAGCGTACCCTTGCCAATCAGAGCGGGCCCTGGGCCTTATTCTCTCTAAAGAAGATGTGCATGTCGCGGCGGAAGAAAAGGAGAAAAGACGGAGGCCTTTAATATTCATCCTTTTCTCTTTTTAGAGTGTAACGGCTGCACCTGACATCTACGGAAACTGTGCAAATCTCTTCATGCATTGTCAGGCTCTCCTCTAATCATTTTACGCCCTTGTGAAGCTTTGAAAAGAGCCGATAACGAAGCGAGTCAAATACAGAGCTCGCTCAATTCATAAGTTAACAGAAGCGCGGCGCGAACGCCAGCAGAGACTGAGGTAATAATCAGCACCTCTGGACAAGGAGATTCGCAGCGTCTAACGCTTCGAGAGAGAGCAGCGCGATGAGATGCAAGAAAACCAGCTCTGTCGACGGGATGATTGTGTTAATGATGGAAAGGGGCTGAAACAAGGCTTGCAAAATTACAAAGCTCAAGTTAGAATCGGAAAAAGTTTTCTATGACGTAACCAGACAGAACGAGCAGCTCCCAGAATAACCAATAAAACTGTCAATGGTGCATCATGCATGCAATGCGGAAAAACGAGCAGAGCCTGTTAGAATGACCAAAGCTGTCTATTGCATGCATGCAATTCAACAAAACTAAAACAAGTGCGACTAAAACAAGCATGTGAAGCAATAAAGACTAGAATCTACCATTATAATAAAGAGAAACTGTCTATTCTCCAAGTGGTGTATATGCAACACACTTAAAACTAGAAGCTGTCTACAAAGCAAGCATGCCAAGTTGACAAGTTTGTTAGATGCGATCACCATGCATGAGAATGTGAAAAGTTGTCTCTATCGTAACCCCTTGACTGTCAAGTTTACTTCACTATATTACAATTAAATCCTAAACTAATCATGATATTTATCTAACAATAGATATTTAAGCATTGTTTTTTGTTACAAATTATGTAGGAATTATGTATGTCACAAAAAGTCGAAGCACACACTTTTAATAATTGAAACTTTGGTTTTCATGCTAAAAGTTCATAATAAAACATATAATCTAGTATTTGTCAATAAAAAATGCTAAAATAGCCTAATATTATCCTCTAAAAAGTATAATATATATATATTATCGCCTAAAATATAATATTATCTTTTTTATTACATCACATATTTTAGTAGTTATCATAAATTAGGTATCATTTGAAAGCTTATGAACTCATCCTGTGAAAACCATTTTGAAATTGGACGTTGCGTTACCATATAAACGGTACTCTTAATTATTTGATCTGGCTCCTCCCCTTTTGGGCGTCATTGTGTCTCATAATTTATGATCAAAACCTTTTCTAATCTTGACAAAACACATATTGTCAGAAAGATCTGAGTCTCAAGGTTCCATATTTTTGTGACAGAAGTGATATTTGGACAGAAATGTATTAATTTGTTACGGCAGAATGCATACAATTAAATTCATTGGAATGTATGTCACCCGGTGGCTATTTTTGGTATTACGCCTAAACGAAATCTCATGGGAACTTCAATTTTTGTGATATTATCAATTTGAAATTTGGAACACAACTCGGTTAGATATATGGCTTTGATTTTATAGTAAAAAATATTTAGTAAAATATATAAAAGAAAAAATATTAAGTGCAGTATTTACAAAATAAATTTAAACTTCCATAACTTTTTCATACTTCAATTTTTTTAAGTGCTTTCACTTCAGCAATAATCTGCTGATTTTTTAAAACAAGACCAAACCTAGGTCTATATTCCAAAGCATTCTTGAATTACAACCATTAAAGTTTGAATAGTGCATTTTAATGTCCATTCTCAAAAAGGGGGGGTGACAGTTAAGGGGTTAAAGAGTCACGACGGCGATAAGCAATAAGCGATAGGACATCCTGTTGCTTGGTTCCTCATTTTGTGGGGTTATGCTGGGTAGGCCCACCCATCCAAATCTTACTGGTCCAAATTTCCATTCCACACAGGTTTCTAATAAAGTCAGATTGTGATTATGTCGCACTGCACAGCATGTACTCTGTCAGAATAGAGGGACAAATTATTTGATGCAGGAAAATTGTCAAATTGTGCCTGGTAAAGATACTATGTTAGATCCGTCTTGACTCAACGGCATAAACTCAAACAGAACCATGTTCTTGCTCTACACACTGGGATCAACGACAGACTGAAATCCGTTCGTGTACAGCTTGATTTTGTAGCTGTAAATTTCCAGAGCAGTCATCTTAATCTTGTTCTCTCTCTGCATAGACGGAGAGACTTTATCAGCCTGTGTGATCACTGGTAATTTCAGTGTACAGATGCAATCGCTCTCTCTCTACCTCCCATTACCTTCTTCCCTCAGGACTGAACAACAATACGCTCCCACACAATAGACAAACAAGAGCCTGTTGACTGGGAGAAAACCCACCACCGAACCAATGACAACCACTCTGTGGAATATGTTAATGTAATGAAATTGTAATTGCAATAAAATCAGTATTCCAAAACTGGAATGCTCTAAAAACACATTTTTATTGTGTTGTGTGAACCTGTTTGATCTTGGGGTCAGTGTTTAATTGTAATACAGGCATAAATGGTACCTCAAATTGTGTGGCTTGTGAAGGAGAGATGTGCTATTATATTTTCTAAGATATTTCTTTTGGCGGATGATAAAACACACACACACATCTTGATTCACAGAGTATCACACAGTATAAGAGAAATGAAGAAGATCAGAAACAGACATTCAGACGAAGTTAAGAGCACAAATGTGGTCGGATAGCGCCAACCTGTGGCTGAATATGCTACTGCAGAAGTGAATCTAACTAACAGACTAAAATATTACATACAAATAAACTGTTAAAATGAGGTTGCAATGCTTAAGGTGCTTGTTTTTTTTATTAAAAATCGTTTTTGTTAAATGGAAAAAAGCTGAAATAAAATATAAATATTAGATGAAAAACAAACTGTAAATGAAAAAATGGAAATGAAAATTAGAAATGTTGCAATGGCAACTGACTAAAATAAAATAAGTTTCAGTACTAAAACAGCAAAAAAAAGAAAGAATGGTAAATAGAATATAAATATTAAAAAAACTAATGGCAGAAGCACATAAAATTACATATATGAATATACATACATGAAAATATAAAAATACACCAATTAAAAAATAAATAAATAAATAAATAAATATATATATATATAGACACACACACTATAGTAGCTTATATAAATAATACCCAACTCAAAGTCTATAAAATTCTGGTCTCTAAATATATCTCGGGTCATTTCTTCAATGTAAATCTATGGTATTTTTTATTTTGTTGGCCCATTTTGTATTAGTGCAGGATAAGTTACATAAACATTTAATACTTTGTTCAAATCAATGTAAAATAGAAGTTTGTTTAAGCAAGTAGCACTAAAAAATACAAACCACACAAAAACCCATTTGTGTTCGTAACACTCAAACACACAGCGGGGCTCCGAAACCTCTGTGGTTTGGAGAGAAATACATACAATATATATTCTATATTATAGAAGAATGCACTGTATGTTTAAACTTTTGTCTGTTTTGCCTATACATGCTCATGTAGATTTGTGGCATGAGTGTGTTGTGGTGTAATATGGCCTCTGACTGATCTATGAGGAAGAAACGGGAGACAGAAGAAAAAAAAAGAAAAGAAAATGGAAATGGAGGAGAGGGAGAAAAAGAGACCCTGAGTCTTTCTTCTGGCAGAGGGGCATCCAGCTGAGTGCTGGCTCCAGGCCCGGTTAGACCCCCTACCCTGGCTGGACTCTCACACACACACACACACACACACTCACCTGGGATGTCTGCCATCCGGGCCGGACCTCCGCCAGCTTCTCACACACACATGGCTGAAAGCCTACAGCCCGCCGACTTCCTGTTTCACACACATACACACCGACACCCGCAAACACACCTCACAGCCAGAGAGCTTCCTGTCCGACCCGAAACAACCCTGATCATGTCCGCCCCTCCACCACCCACTGGCACTGCCTCCGCTGGGTGTGATGAGAAGGCGAGAGTGTGTGTGTGAGCCGGATGGAGCGAGAGTGAAAGACTACAGCGCTGGGAGATCATGGGATACGTAGGTCCCTGTGTGTGCGACTGCATGGGACGGAACTCAGCCAATATGGCCACATGTCAATGCATTTTGGCAAGATGGGCGTGAGTACGGCACGATATCGCGTGACAGTAGAAATGGGTCAGCTGGTACAGATTTTGTTATATTGTTTATCGTACGGTAGATATATTCGTATGAATATCGTTAGTCATCCTCACAACAAGTTATGTTAAAGTGCCCCATTGTGCTTTTTCAATATTACCTTTCACGCAGTTTGTGAATGTAAAATGTCTGAATGAGCCTGTTACATACCTACGTAACAATTTAACAAATCTGCATTATGCCAGATGACTCCATTAAGTTCCAAATAATAAAATAAAAAAATGAAATAAGCAAATAAAGAGCCAAAAACAGACATTACCACATGGCTAGTATACATTGCGGTTCGGTAAGATTTTCAAATGTTTATGAAAGTCTCTTCCGCTCACCAAGGCTGCATTTATTTGATCAAAAATACAATAAAAACAGTAATATTGTGAAATATTATTACAATTTATAAGAACCGTTTTCTGTTTTAAGATTTTTAAATATATTATTTATTCCTGTGATTCAAAGCTGAATTTTCAGCATCATTATTTCAGTCTTCTGTGTCACATGATCCTTCAGAAATCATTCTAAAATACTGATTTTAAATATTTCCTATCATAGTAATGTTAAAAAACGTTTTGTTGTTGAAACTGTGACACTCTTTTTCAGGAATCTATGATGAATAGAGACTTCAGAAGAACAGTATTTATTTGAAATAGAATTGTTTTGTAACATTATAAATGTCTACTGTCATTTTTGATCAATTTAATGCATCCTTGCTGAATAAAAGTAAAAAAAATAAAAAAATAAAAATAGTGCATAATAGATCAATAGTCAGCATTTTTTTTTTTAAATGCACGGTTGATTTACAGATTGTATGTGTGTGCTGTGACCAAAGGAAAACATTTGTAACTAATGTCAAGTAATTAATCATATATATATATATATATAATTTTTTTTTTTTTTTTTTTTTACCATTTCTCTACTGGAACGTTTCAATGATCACATGAAAATATGATTTTCTTTCGGTTAATAAGTGACTGTTCTCTTAATTTCAGCATTGTTGTGTGTGTGTATTTATTTTGTGCTGTCATTAAATTGTATTTTGTAAGATACCAAGAAGTTAAAACACAAACGGAATACCACTTTTGTTCAGCCAATCAAATATAGTTGCCAAAAAGGGTACACTATGTAACTTTTTTTCAATTTACAACAGTCAATACATCATCAATCTTTCTTCCAAAACATGTTTTTGTCTTACACTGATTCACTATGGTAAGACTATTAAAAGTGTTGCATAGTGTAACTTTAATCAGCAAAGTGTCACAAACATGATTTTTGCTCTCTGGAAAAATCATGCGTCAAATGTCGATGCTCGTATGGTTGTGTCTCACATCATGTGAGAGGAATCACCAACTGAGCCGTAACTCGTAAACTCGCACAATGTACGCCCGGCTTTATTTATTTACAACTCCATTGAATTATCTTCTTATAACTTGTTGCGTGAATATATTCAGTTCGGCGTCTATAGCGATGTTGGTACGTACCTTCCTGCAGTGAGACGAGCGGAGGGAAGTACTCTGGGATATAGTCTCTCCTTTCTCCCCTCAGGGCTTCGCGGGCGTCCGTTTCAAAGCCGGCAGCAGGAAACTGCAGAACGCTGCTCTTGCTGATGGGAAACTGAGGGATTGTTTGTGGGTAGCCAACAGGCTCCAAGTTATTCACATAGTCCTCAAGTTCAGCTATGCTGACTCCCAAAAATCCAAAAGCCTGGTCCACATCGCTCAGTCCAGGGTCTGTACGTCCATCTGAAAGAAAAGAGAGAGAGATTATGCCATGCAATATTTGGGGAAAAAATGAAGAATAAAGAAAAATAAAGAAAAAGCATAGTTGTTTGCGGAATGCAACGATTAACCAATCAAGTATTCAAGTACTATGAAAGCCACATCATACGCCACATGTGACCCTGGATCACAAAACCAGTCACAAGTCGCACGGGTATATTTGTGGCAATATCCAACAATACATTGTATGGGTCAAAATTATTGATTTTTCTTTTATGCCAAAAATCATTAGGATATTAAGTAAAGATCATTTTCCATGAAGATATTTTTTTTAAATGTCCTACCGTAAATATATAAAACATTTATTTTTGTGAGTGAATGGAGCACAATCACAAACATAAATGGACAACTTTAAAGACGATTTTCTCAATGTTTCGATTTTTTTGCACCCTCAGATTCCAGATTTTCAAATAGTTGTATCTCAGACAAATATTGTCATATCATAACAAACCATACATCAATGGAAAGCTTATTTATACGCTTAGGCTATTTGTTTAAATCTTAATTTTAAAAAATTGACCCATGTGACTGTTTTTGTGGTCCAGGGTCACATATTACGTATAGTGCGCATCAATCAGGCTCTGCACGTAAAAGCTCCATTCATTTTCTCCATAGGGAAATTGATTTTGAATGATAACTTATAAACCTTTAAAGACAGACCTACTGTGAGCTACGAGGTTGTCTTCCTGAACCCAAAATCAAATGCCTTCCTACTATTGCATGTAAACAGATCAACTTTTTCTAAACAAATATTTTCAAAAACTTTCCAAACATGGCCATTTAAATGCACAAAAACAAACTACTTCAAAATATCGATAAAAAAAACAATAACAGCATCTCTATGATACTAAAACGACACTGTTTTGGACACATGATCTGCACATACGCACAGATGATGCTGTACATCATCACTATGGCAACAAGTGGGAATCCATACACTGCGTTTGCAAACTATTCCACATGATCTGGTTTAAGCATTTCAGGCTCCAAAAGGGATACAATCAAACATTTCACTTCATTGTAAGCAGCATATAGCCTTTTAAAGCAAAAGCTGACATCTGTTAGCCTAAATAACAGCTAACTAGCCTCTAGTCAGCTGTCAAAACATACAAACTAAGACGTTTGATAACCTAGCTTCAGAACTAACGTCTTGCAGTAACAAAACACGTGTTAAGAATCCAAGGAAACTGACTAACAGCAGTTCGTTAAGAAAGTTTTATCGCCACAACAGCAAAAAACCCATTTGAGAAGCTAGTTAGCTTAGCACGCTAACAACATTAGTAAGTGGGCGGGGCTTAACAACAAACCCACTGTAGTGCACACTACTCCAACACAGACGGTTATAAACACAGGCTGTTGTAAGGGTCAGAAAGGAGTGTTAAAGGACTCACAGAGCTCGGAGTATCGGTGGCAGCTCCGGGCCAGCTGCTGCACGTATCTCTCCAGCACATCGGACAGCAGATCACAGGCGCTCAGCTGCACCGCGTCCCAGCCCACCGCCTGACACATCTGCGCCACGGACACCCGCAGCAGCGAGCGCGCGTAACTCTCACACATCTCTCCGCTCCCGAAAGCCCGGTCTCACGGCGCCTGTAAAGGCTTTGTTTTGATCATTCACATGAATAGCGACATTGGCGCTTCCATAGGAGCCGCCATCTTTTACTTCCCAAGCGAAACATTGTGGAGCAATCGATCGCGCATGCGCAGAAGAGCCGAGAGTCTGATCGATTATGGCTTGCTCGATTAGACCACCTACTGTTAGTGCAGTGGGGGAAAGCAGATAGTGGTTTGTAAAGCCTTGAATCTTTCTTTTTTGAAAATATTACTTTTATTTACTACTATGTAAAATAAAATTATATTTTCTTTCCTTCTTTCTTCTCGACTAGACTTTTGTAAATGCTTGTAGAAGAAAACAACAACAAAAACCTTAACAATTATTGTCATTGACATAACAATACAACAGTACTCCAGAGTCCTTCAATCCAGATTAAGTTCCTTCCGTCTTTCAATCCAGATTAAGTGGCAAGTCCTTAAACACACGACTTTTCTTATAGCTCTTAAGTTTTTAGAGAACTCAATAGATTCAAAATACATTTTCATTTCAGGTTTAAATCTTTTTAAAAAAGGATTACATTTAGAAAATTTACATTTGTGAATGTGAAATTTAGCTAACAGAAAAATAAGGTTTATAAAATAAATATCACTTTTCTTTTCACATTCATGAAAACCAAAAATTACATTTCTATATGTAAATTCAAAGTTAGGATTCCCATGACATTTGATAAAATCACAAATGTCACTGTGAGAGAGCAGTTCCAAAATAAATGTAAAGTAGTTTCAGGTTTCTCTAAACAGAAAGAACAGAGGGGTTAATATATAATAATAATATAATCAGTAGGGAAACGTCTTTTACGTCATCAGACCATCACTGTATTGTGAGCAAGTATGATATTGTTGCATAAATAGATTTTTTTCTTTGGTAACACTTTATTTTACAGTGTCCATTTTACGTTACATGTAGTTACTGTAGTAATCAGGCATGTGATTGGCTAAGGACAAAAAAGCAGGAAAATATACTGAGACCCCCCCCCCCCCCCCCCCCCCCCCCCGATCAAACCGATAAAAACATCCAACTTTTTATGACACATGACAACAACTTATTTGAATTTAAAAAATAAAATATATATTTTTTAAAAAATTTACACCAAACTTAAACTGCTTAATGTGCAATATCCAACTTATGTCATGAGTATGACACATAACAACATAACAAAAAAAATGCAATATTGTGATATATTATTACAATTTAAAATAATTGGTTTTCCATTTATTAGCCTATACTTTAAATTATCATTTATTTCTGTGATGCAAAGCTGAATTTTCAGGATCATTACTGCAGTCCTTTAGAAATCATTCTAATATGATGATTCATTATCAAAGTTGGAAACAGTTCTGCTGCTTAATATTTTTTAATAACCTGTGATACTTTTAGGATACTTTGATGAATAAAAAGTAATAAAATAAAAATAAAAAAATAGAAATATTTTGTAACAATATACACTACTGGTCAGTAATTTGGGTTCAGTAATTTTTTTCTTTCTTTTTTTGAAATAAATCAATACTTTTATTCAGCAAGGATGTGTTAAATTGATAAAAAGTGATAGTAAAGAAGATTTATATTATTAGAAAATATTTTTTTTATTTTGAATAAATGCAGTTCTTTTTAACCTTTTATTCATCAAATATTTTAGGCAGCAGAACTGTTTCCAACACTCATAATAAATCAGAATATTAGAATGATTTCTAAAGGATCATGTGATTACTGGAGTAATGATCCTGAAAATTCAGCTTTGCTTCACAGAAATAAATTATAATTTAAAGTATAATAAATTGAAAACCAATTATTTTAAATTGTAATAATATGTCACAATATTAAAAAAAAAAAAAATCAGTATTTTTGATCAAATAAATGCAGGCTTGATGAGCAGAAGAAACTTCTTTCAAAAACATTAAAAATAGTAATGTTTCCAAACTTTTGGCCTGTAGCCTACTGTATTCCCCCCAAAACTGCACAACTGTAGGGTAAAACATTAATAAAAAAGTGATAATAAAAAATGCGTCTTAAAACTGACATGATTGTAACAAAATCACACAGTCTGGAGAACTCAGAACAACTGCTAACATTAAGTTTAAGGTAAAAAATAACTGCCATGAAATTATAGTATCTTACTCCTATGCAATTAGATAAACTGTTCATTCACTACATCACTTTACCTCTGTCTTTATCCCCTTTTATCCTCTTCTCTTCTTTTTGGCACTGTATCTATCGCAGACTATAATGCTCATTTATAATGTGTCACGTAAATTCGGCCATCCGTCACAATCAGGAAACTTTCACCGCGTCTAGAACTGGCGCGAGCTGCCAGGCCCGTTTCTACGAGCCTGTGTGTTAAGCGCCCTCAAAAAAAAGCAATGCTGTATATATGGATGCGGCGTCGCGCACGCTACACAACAAATTACCAACAACTGATCGCGCGCGCGCTCTGTTTCTGACGCACTTCAAGCACTCGCTGGGCGGGGAAAGATTGCATCTCTCTGCCATCTGTAACCATGTTGACGTGCCGCCCGGTGTGGCCGCGATTCGCGGCGATTGTGGTTCCGTCCCGGGTTACCATGGTGACGGCTGTGAGATTTTTTTTTACAGATCTGCATGATTCACGTAGGTCACATTTTCAGGTCGGAAAATCCGGAATTCCGGATTAATCCGGAAAAATCACATCCCTGAGTAATAACTTTAAATTATGCCTAATTACGTGCATGCAACTAACCATAAACCATGCAAACCCTAACCCTATAGTAAGTACATATAGTTCATTACAATTACTTAGTACTTAAATGTATAATTACACTGTAACAAGAACACCTTAAAGTGTATCCGATTTGTATTTTATTTTGTATATTACATTTCTATTATTGTATTGTACTTTGGCACTGGTTTATTCTTTCTTTGTTTTGCTTTTCTTACTTATTTTTTTTGAATGCATATTTATTATTGTATCTTAGTGTATTTTTGTTTGTAGTAGGATTTACCCAAAAAATAATTGTGAATGATCTTGTATTAAAAAAAAAAAAGTGGTTTAGTATATATCATCCATATATTTTACACAAATGTATGGTAATAATTTTAATGTATTTTATTTCTACTTCTACTATAGTACTAACACTGCTATGGCAGTTTACAGAAGAATTATGGTATTTTTATAACTTTAGAGTAAAAGTTCATATTAATTTATATTTTTTACTCAGAAAAGGCTGTATGAGAGAAACATCCATGTTACCACTCACCACTGTGAATTTATGATAAAAGTAAATCTACTGTATGTATATTTAAAGCATATTATGATGCTAAAAAGTAATTTAATTACCAGTGAGGTATAGACGGAATGCCATACATTTAATTATTTAGAACTGTTTTCTCCCAAATAATCATGCCTAAAAATCATTGAAAAAAAATGTGTGCACTAAAACATCTACGTACTTGTATTGCACTATTTTTTAAACAATTACCACTGAACTCAGATGACTTAATAAAAATCTCCTCAGAAAAAAAAAAAAAAAAAAAAAAAAAAAAGTGTCTGGGTATGGTGATGCGCATCAGTTTTCAGATGATAACCATCAGAATCTGAGCTCCTGTGGCAGCTGATTAAATAATACATGAGTGACCCATATGGTCAAACTTTCAACTTGTCCCATTACTTTAATAGATCAGACCCTCTTCTACAATCAGTGACCCCCAAATTCACCCTTTCATGGATCCAGACACACAACACCCCAGCTCGATCATTTAATCTGATACTGTGGTGGCTGGCCGGGCTTGAGTTTCAAATGGATAACAAGGAGGCTAAACTTGTTTTGATTGGCAATTATAAGAGAGAACAATAAGGATGCCGTTAAGTCAATTGGGTTTATCAGTAATCAGTTCAGAGTAACTCAATACGGTTTTAAGCAAAGTACGTAAACGCCAGAGAGGGTTTATTGGAAGGATTGACCTAGTGTTCTGTTTTGGCAGACGTCTTCACTTCAAATGCTCTGTGTATTGATAACCTCGGAGCGCAGCCGAGCCAGTGGCTTCAAAAGAAGAGTTTCGCAAGCTTTAATTCCAATGGAAAGCAAGCACGAGTCGGGAAACGTATTTATTTTCTTAAGAGGACATCAAAGCTGATCAGTACACGCACTAGAAACAGACTGGAGAAATCAAAATGGATGGCGTTTCTCTGTAAGAGGTTTATTTTCACTGATAGTGTACAAACAGAAGCACATTTATAACTAAATTTTACACCAGGTGACTGAATTGAAGAGCATGAGCGCCAGAACCACACCGGAAGTTTACAGGGCTCCACTTTATCTGTAACGAGAAAAATAAATATATTTAGTACATTTCAAACATAAACTGTAGACATATGAACCTTGAGGAAAGTAAAAGTGAAAAGAATAAAACCAAACCAAACACTGTTCACACACAGACAATGTTCGGTGCGATAAACATTTTTAATTTGAATGAACAGCTGTCAATGTGTCTTATAAGACCAATATGAACATCTGCATGCCATCAATGTGACTTTTTATAGAGGTGTTCTAATTTATTTCATCGCACTGTGAAAAAACCTGGCCAACCAATAAGATTTGCTAGCCTGGTTAAAACCAGACCATTCTCAGTAGTAACTGAGTTATGGTCTGGCAAAGCTTCATTAATAACTCATTTCCAAAGGGGCGTCACCAACGGACGTCGCTCAAATGCCTCTGGGCGCAACTGGATAGACCTAAAACCAATCAGAGCGATCGGCATCGTGTAAAGCCATATGCTGCGTCCCAATTCGCCTAAGTTACACTACGCCATAAAAGTATGTACTCTTTTTGTGAAGAAAAGGTATTTACTTTTGAATGTGTAGCAAAAAAGTAGGCAAGCTTTGGGACATACTACTTCGTCATCTTTATCGGACGGATCCGTCACGTAAACTGCCCTGTCAATCATCTTGTCACAGTTAAAATCCTCTATTAAATCTAATTTAATTTCCTACCGTTTCGGAGAGAAATGTAGTAGCACGTTCATCTGCCAGTGGGTCTTTCATGGAGACTGTCCTCATGTGTTTGCAATTTGAATATAATAATGCATTTAAAAGTTGGTGCGCTTCACCAACGGACGTCGCTCAAATGCCTCTGGGCGCAATTGGATAGACCTAAAACCAATCAGAGCGATCGTCATCGTGTAAAGCCCGCCTCAACGTTTCTGATTGGTGCCTCGATTTGGACGGATTAGAAATCGGGTTGAATGGGCTCTTTGCCAGACTAACTTGCAGAGCAAATCTAAATTTGCCGGAAGTTTGTCTGGGTTTTCCCTGGCTAAAGATTTGCGCTAGTGGGCACTTGCACAGGGTCGATGCGGTTGCATAAAACTACAACTTGGTGGCGCTCACGAACAGACAACTGTGCTAAGCGATGATCGCATGATCTCTAGTAGGTGCTTATTTTGAACGAGTACGTACTTTGCGAGTGCTAAAAAAGCCGTAGTCATCATATGACCTACCAGTGTCAGTTGCGACGCTTCGCGGAGCCGAAGCCTCCGTATGCTTTAGAATCGCTCCTACGGTACTTTGAGTCACACCAATCCTTCAAGAACACGCCTATTCACAAATCCTCTCCCGTGGCTTCATGGGATAGTGAAATGTCCATCGTATGCACACTTCATCGTATGCAAATCTCGTTGGAAGTAGTAGGTCATCCGGGTACTTATAAGTACTGAATTCAGACATACTTCCGACTACATAGAATGGAAGAACGTGATTTCGGATGCAGCCCTTGTTTATTGCTGTATTTATGCAGTTACAAAAGCGCCACCCACTGGCAAAGAGTGAATCTGCATCCATTCAGCCCTTCTGCCATACTTTTTTTTTTCTTTTTCTTTTTTTTCACACTGGTTTGAACAGAAAAATTTAGATGAACATTCATATGGGTGTGAACAGGCCTTCAATAAGTCAGGTCAAGGCCAGAAACATACTCTATTTGAAAATAAATAAATGTCAATATTTTAGAAAAATGGCACATAAAAATCAAGTATGCATAGAATCACTTGAAGTCACGTATTTGCTTAGAATGTGTTTCGGGCCTAATCGATAAGACTATAGGTCAGTGTGTCATTGTCTAACAGGCTTTTTTACTCCATTGAAGGAGCTTTAATTGCCATCAATCTCCATTTTGACCGAAACCAAACTAGTTTAAAACACCAAAACCCACTAAAAGAACCTACCGCATGCAACAAAAAAACCTTATACAGGAAACAGGAAAACAAAAATCTAATATCTATGCAATTTCTCTACAAGCACTCAATATATCCTATAGTCTGCTGCAGGATGTTACCTCAGTCATGCCTTAGTTCCTGTGAATGATGAATGCATGCAAATCATGGAAAGTTAGTGAGGGGAAGATGGAAATTTGATTAATGTGGGTTAATAAAAACTTAAAATGTTAAAAAAGAAGTTTATGAAGTAAAGAAATTTAAACAGTGACAATGTTGTGACTGTAACAGAAATGGTTACACAAGGAGGAGAGATGGCATGCATGGGTTATTAATAGGATAAAGAGAGAGAAAAAAAAAAAAAAAACTTCTTACAGAGCAGCAGCTCCAGAAATGATCTCAATGAGCTCCTTGGTGATGACGGCCTGGCGGGTTCGGTTGAAGGTCAGGGTCAGCTTTTCAATAATATCAGCTGATGAATAGGAAAAATAAAAGATTGCAAATGAGAAAGGTACAAGAGAGCACAAATTCCTGTTTATAATAGTGATCATGTAGGGATATAGGGCCATAAAAGTCCTTAATACTGAAAAGTTGATGACATATAAAATGTCTCACAAGCATTCTTGCTGGCGTTGTCCATAGCGGTCATCCTGGCGCTCTGTTCACTGGTGGTGGACTCCTTCATCCCGTAGTAAATGATGTTGACCAGAGAAAACTCCTGATAGTTCCTCAGCACATCAGCATCAATGTCATCATAGATACCCATGTTCTCTGAACAACACACACAACAAATAATGGATTTTATTCGGGTTTCAGAGTCAATTGATTACATTTTAGAGCTGGTAGTGATGGCTAACAAGAGCATGACAGTTAAAGTCAGGGAAAACTGCCATATATGCTGCCTTACAGATCATTTATCTCATAATTTTTTGAGTATTGAAATACTGACAATGAAACAATACCTGAGCTTGCAACAGTGTCAACGGAATACAGAGGCTTCTCATCTGTCTTGTATGAAATCACAGACCTGCAAAGGACACAAATCCACATCAAAACCAAGAAAAAAAACGTTTTGCACAGCTTTGGGTTTATTTTAAGTGCATTATGTGACAAACCTGAATCTGTTAAATACAATGGTTCCCTGGTCAAACTCATAACCAGAGTCCAGCAGCTCTGTGGCAATGATGGAAGCATCCACAAAAGTGGGAGGCCTGCGGCCCACCTCCTTGCAATTGATCAGGATGTGTTTGCCATGGGTCCTGAGGGATTACAGAATGAAAGGAAGCAATTAAACTGATGTACCTAAAAAAAAACTTAAGTAATGACTGAATGAGAATTACAGAGGCAAGACTGAGAAAGAGAGATACCTGTAGAGCAGACCTCTGAGTTTGTCACCCACATTGACAACCATGACCTCTTTGCCGGCACCAGTGAGCTTGGCGATCTCACTCTTCATGGCTTTGGCCACACTGGTGTGGATGGCACCGCAAAGACCACGGTCAGATGAGACGCCGATGATCAAGTGCTTATTCTTTTCTTCTGGAGCCTTGATCTCAGCCTTCTCATAGAGTGCTAAACACAAATATGAAGAAAAAAAAACATTACCACAAAGTATCCAAAGACATTCAAAATGATTTTCAGAATGTTTATGCATAATAAACTTGACTTTTGTGGATTATAAACTGCATACCCATAGACCCGGTGCCATAGACCCGGGCAGGCCTCAGGGATCTCTCAGCTCTGGCATACTTTGCGGCTGCCACCATCTTCATGGACTTGGTGATCTTCTGGATGTTCTTGATGGACTTCAACCGCAGGGTGACTGGTAACAGGACGAAACACTGGTCAGAAACTTCATACAACTGTCAGTTATGTATGATAACATTACTGCAACATAAATATTAGCAAAATACAAATTAAGGCAAGCAGATTATATATAGCAAGAAACTGCATTTATAAAAGACATTAAGGTTGACCTTTTAAAAAGGAAAAGGAAACTTTACTCACTGTCCTTCAAGGTAGCCATATTCCTGACCTGCCCACTGCAAGAGACATTTATAAAGGTTACTTTCATCCACAAACACAATACAATAGCTTTATGAACAATGATACATCAATAACTATGACAGCAATTGAGTTACAATGAATGCAGTGCAAACTCTGCAGAACAACACTGCTTTTATGCCATTACACGAAAAGACACACACACACAGTTTATAATTCAACTCATTGGTATATACGCACGTATTTATTTAGATTATTAACATCAATATAATCATAATAAAAATAGAAATGTCACGTCGCGCGCCGCTGTCATAGGCTTAAGCTCACTGCGGCCTAAAGTTCAGCACGTCCTTGCTCTGTTTCAACTGTATTTCATTGACCAAATGACACAATTTTGCTATATTAAGTAAAAATGCTAATTAAATGCATGTTATCACAAATTTAGAGATCATATAAATCCGTAAATTCTCACCATTGTGGGAGGAACACCGCCGCGCTGGTCCTGGCGAACATGTTCACTTCACTGAAGGTCGGTCGGAGCCGCCAGTTTGCGCATGCGCAAATAAAGCTCAGAAACCAAACGCGTACTCACAATAATCTCGCGATATTACACTACACACAGATCAGTGACGAAACACGCATGTTATCAAGGCGAAGGATACGCGTCACGACGCCAGGAAGCGCGAGGAGCGTTGAGACACTGGAAAGTGTTATTTTCTCAATAATTCCCGTGATTTTTTTGTGTTTAAAATGGGGAAAGCAGATTTTCTGAGCCCTAAAGCGATTGGGAACAGAATAAAAGCCAAAGGCCTTCAGAAACTGCGCTGGTATTGTCAGATGTGCCAGAAACAGTGTCGAGATGAAGTAAGTTTACGTGAACGTGTTTTTCTTTCTTCACTCAGTGTGTATTTATTATCATAATTTGAATGTTATCTAATGTTAGGTATGAATATAAGTGCTGGTTAAGTTAGTCTGTATTGATTTTACTATATTTTGTTTAGTGTCCTGTTGGCTTGCAGCACAGTCTGGAAAAACTGTAAACTTCCTACCTAGACAGCACTTTTGGGCATCACTGGCTGTCTCAGCCTAGTGAGCTCCCTACCTAGACAGAATTGTTGGTTACATTGGCTGTGTCTCACAAACTAGTGAGCTACCTACCAAAACAGCATTATTGGATATCATATAGGCTGTCACAAGCTTTCTAGAAATTCTAGCTTGTTTGATTTTCATAGGTTGTGTCTAACCTGCTAAATTAATAAATGTAAATATATGTAAATGTTAAACCTAGGACATTTTTTGGACACCATAAGCTGTCTTAAAGCCAAGTGAGCTGCCTAGACAGCATGTTTGGGCATTACAGGCTATGACTGTGTTGGGCATCATTGGCTGTGTCTCAACCTAATGAGCTGTCTATTTAGACAAACTAAAGCAAAAAACAAACGTTATGTTCGCACACTGATATGACTGCCACAGAAAAGTATTTATTGCAACGTTTCGATCATCAGGTCTTCGTCATCAGGCAGCATTTTGGGGCTTCAAATGGACACTAGTCATGATTTTAAGCATTATAGGTTGTGTTTCAAAACCTAGTGTACCATCTACCTGGGCATGATTTCAGGCATGTTCAGTTGGCAGCTTGGCTAACGTGATCTCTCTTGACTGCAGAATGGGTTTAAATGTCACTGCATGTCTGAGTCTCATCAGAGACAGTTGCTGTTGGCTTCAGAGAACCCGAACCAGTTCATGAACTACTTCTCAGAGTAAGTCAGCACACACTATTTTGTCCACATCAATCCATCCATCCATCCATCCATCACTGAGATCAAATGTATTTGAAAATCTAATTCATAGGGAGTTCAAAAGTGAATTCTTAGAGCTGCTCCGAAGACGTTTTGGTAAGTCATTGCTGTTTTGATTTATTAGTTTATTGCAAATCCTATAAATTTGTTTATTTTGAGATTGTTCTATTATTGAACTCTGAGATGGTCTGTGTTGGTTTTTGCAGGGACCAAGCGAGTTCACAATAACATCGTGTATAATGAGTACATCAGTCATCGGGAACACATTCACATGAACTCTACGCAGTGGGAGACTCTCACCGACTTCACCAAATGGCTCGGGAGAGAAGGCAAGCGTTCTACACATTGGACAGAGTTAGCTTTCTCATATATGCACTATATACATTACTGTGCAGAGGGTTGGGTCTATAAGATTTCTATTCATTTTTTTGAAAGAAATTAGCTATTTTATTCAGCAATGTCGCATTAAATTGATCAAAAGTGACAGTAAAGACTTTTAAATTGTTACAAAAAAATTAAATCTATACTGTTTTAAACTGTCTATTCATCAAAGAATCCTGAAAAAAAAGATCATGGTTTCCACAAAAATATTAAGCTGCACATTGATGATAATTATGAGCAAATCAGCATATTAGATAGATTTCTGAAGAATCATGTGACTAGAGTAATGATGCTGAAAATTACGCTTAGCATCACAGAAATAAATTACATTTTAAAATATATTCAAATAGAAAGCACTTATTTTTTGTTTTAATATTATTTCTAATGCTGTCAAATTATTAAAAAATTGTTGAATGAATAGCATATTTTTCTGTGATTAATCGCACCTAACATTATTAGGGGCTTTCGCACTGGGTAGTTCTAGGAACTATATATACACACACTCTTTTGACCCCAAACTTGAACGGCAGTGTTAGATGTCTCATTCAGATTCTGTGTCCAGGTTTTTGCAAAGTGGATGAGACCCCCAAAGGCTGGTACATCCAGTGGATCGATCGTGATCCGGAGACAATCCGCAGACAGGAGGAGCTGGAGAGGAAGAAGAAACAGGATTTGGACGACGAAGAACGCAGCGCCAAGTTCATCGAAGACCAAGTTCGCCGTGGTCGGGAGGGCAAGGAGCCGGAGGTGTGTGTGTGTGTGTGTGTGTGCGCTGAAAAAAGCGTTTTCAGAGTGTTTTCTTGCTCAGATTTTCAATGTCCATGCATCCACAGGAGGAACCAGTGTTCACCGAACTGAAGCGAAAGAATGAAGATGAGAAAATAGCATTTAACATGGACGTTGCTTTAGCGGGGCCCTCCAAAACAAGGTAAAAAGTGTTGTGAAGCATTATAGCTGTAGTTTGGGTGAAGTAATCTAATTCATACTTTGCAGTCACGTGACTACCATGGATACCTGGCGGGCAACAAACGGGTATTTTCAACGTAGAGTACTGTAGTTCCAGGTCTTTCTAGTAGCTATCAAGTCTGTTAGCGAGCTAGCTGCATAACTATGGACTAGGATTAACTCCAAGGTAACTTAGCTAAATTGTGTATAGCAGACAAGGTTTTTTTTAAGATAATCGAGCAGTAGGCTAATAATTCCTCCGTAAATAATCTAGCTCTACTGTTGGCTCATCTCTGGTTCTCATTGATAGATATCCAAAACCATAGATATCACAAACCTCAAAACAACCTATCACACACTTTTGTTGTTGTTACCAAAAGACGACAGATGTTACTGTGCGTTCACACCGCCGCCGGCGAGAGCGTCAAAGTGCCCGGTCATTCATTTTCAATGAATGTTGCCGCTCTCGCCGGCGGCGGTGTGAACGCACAGTTAGACTAGATTAGACTCATAACACAAACAGCTGACTCGCCGAACCAGCTGGTGGTGTTGATTGACGAAACTACAGGGTAACTTAAAGACACGATTAATTACATGATCATACACCCATTGTATTCAAACAAATGTTGAAATCACCTTTGATGGAGTGATGGAATGATCACTGCACAGACGTGTATACTGTGAAGGTTGCTTATCTCATCTGCGGTTAGTGCATTCAATCGCAGAACAACTATCTGGCATGTCGTTTACACCTCCAAACACCAACTTTTGTATAGTAAAACTGGCGACGTCCTGGCAAGATCCTTGATTAGTTTACTGGGTTTAGTTGCCGGAGAACGACTTTCTTGCCCGCCAGCCAGTACTTGTGACGTCACGTGCAAAGTATGAATAGGATGTGATAATAACCATGTTTTTTTTACTTCTATAGCAGCACTTTGGGTCCTAGTGCCCTCAAAGCTGCAGCCTCCGTGAAAAGGAAAGAGTCTGCCCACGGCGGAGACTCCAAGGACAAGAAAAAGAAATCTGCTCTGGATGAGATAATAGAGGCACATTTTCTTCTTTAATGTTTTTCTTTTTAGATACTAAAATGCTGTATTAAGACTTTCCAATATCTCCAACATTCAATTTACAATCATTATTCATGACCGGCCATTTTACATTTTATGTTTTAGTGCACAAATATTGGTAATTCTTACATCGCGCTAATAGTTTTGTTTGGTGGTCGCAAACGGTTACGCAACCAAAGCTTAGATTAGATCAGAAAATTACGCATATGAATAGTGTCAAAGCAATGGCTGACAAACACAATATCAGATTTTCGCTACAAGATCATTGTGGCCGAAATTTCATGATAACAATCTTGTGATCTCTATAGAAATTTTGAATAGAAATTTTAAAAAACACTGCGATACAGCAACCTATCATCATGTTGGAGTGTTAACCAGATGGTTACAGGTGCTGGATTATTTACAATATTATCATGTGTAGTATTAACACAATATCAATATTTTATTCTTTAAATAATTGCGGTTATTGTCAATGACACCCCTAGTCGGAACAACCAGATCGAATTTCATTCATGCAACCATTTTGATTGAATGCACGTCATTTTGTTACATTTCCCTTGTGTGTCTTCCAGATGGAGGAACAGAAGAAGAAATCTGTAAGATCCGATCATTGGATTCAAGCAAACATTGTAGTGAAAGTCATAACGAAGAGACTAGGAGAGAAGTATTACAAGAAGAAAGCAGTCATTCGGGTAACTGAAGCGCTCATTACTGTTCTGTTGTGATCCACACAGAGTGAATTATGTTTCCTACAGTGATGCTGTGTGTATGTGTGTGATTTCATAGGAGGTGCAGAATAAATACACAGCTATGGTGAGGATGATCGACTCTGGAGACAAACTCAAACTGGACCAGAGTCATATGGAGACAGTCATTCCAGCTCCTGGTACTGCGTTACTGTTGTTAAACTTTGCTTAAAGATATATTTGCCCAAAATAATAAATTACCCTTCATGTTTTCCAAACCTGTTCTCAATCTGATCTCTCTTTCGGTCTCAGGTAAGCGAGTTTTGATCCTGAATGGTCAATATAAAGACACGGAGGCCATCCTGGAAAGCATAAATGAGCACAAATTCTCTGCCACACTCATGTTAGACTCGGTAAGTTCACTCAGAAAACTGTCCAAATGTTTTTATAGTGTTCCAAAACACTATAAAGATGCTGGCTCTAATTCATTGAGACTCAGCTCAAGAAATCAGTGTTAGATTTTAGGGATTTTATTCAGCAATGATGCATTAAATGTATCAAAAGTGACAGTAAATGCATTTATAAGACTCATCTAAAGCATGTTGTTTGTCTTTAGGGTCGGATGAAAGGAAAGACTGTGGAGGGAATTGCATATGAGGACTTCTCCAAACTGGCCTGATGTTCATCTTCTCTCCAGGGCGACTCTACTGTGTCAGAGTGCATAATAAAGACTCTTAAATTACCTCTTTTACATACTGAAACAAATCGACCAATGGTTTTTATTGCTCGTTTCATTGTTATCTTTGTTGTCAATGGAAATGGTTGCATATGATTCAAATATTTAATTCAAAGTTTTAAGTGATTTGATTAAATGTTTCACTGCAAACAGTCCAGTCAGAAGTGGTGTAATACATAAAAATTATGTTTAATTGGCTTAATTTATAATTAAGTACAGTTTAATTGGTTGATGCACATCACTGTTTCCCAATGTTTTGTATATATTTTCTTGTAGTATTAAAAACATTTTTTTCTAAATTGCAACTTTCAGGGTTTTTTTGGTGGTTCTTATGGCTTATATAAAATAACAGATTTCTACCCATCAGCCTCTTGTTCTCTCTTAGCAACTAGCGTAAGGCACACTCGTGCTCTCAGAGAGCGTTCAGGAAGCTGTCCAGCCGAGGGAGGATATAGCTGGTGTAACTCCCATCAATGAAGCCTTTCCCATTGTTATGGACAAACCAGCAGTAGACATCTGAACCTCGTTTCTTGTCACGTCTGTAGTCCTTCTGCCAGCCCCTGATTGAGGAACACATATTCCAGAACTTTAAAATATGATATATGCTAGGTAGTTGCCTTCTTTCGAGATGGATAGGGTGGATCTCAAGAATAAATTATTTTGTATTAAGATTCTTTTGTAGGGTTTTTTCCAATGAAATTAGCTGTTTCCATCCAATGTTGCAAATTTAATTTATGCACAATATTGGAATATCACATAAAACATTTGTGAATAAAGCAGCGTTTCCATCCCATGTGTTCAAGAGAACAAAATCGTCACTTCCTGGGAAACCGGCGCAAAATATCTGTAATAAAAATGGAAGTTGCTGCAATCGGGTAAGAAACTATCTTCCCCCCCTAAAAAAAAGGGAATTAAACCAAATCGTTTTGATGACAGACTTTGGCTCAGGCATTTCAGAATAGCTAAAACAACATTTGAGATGCTGTGCGATGAAATTGATATATATATATATATATATATATATATAGAATATTAGTGCTGTTAATCGCTCAAATAATTAACTAACCGCACATTTTTCTGTAACTAATTGCAATTTAAATGTTTTAAATTTTATACTGAATCCCCAAATTAATGTAGAAACAATATAAAGAAGGTATATTTTAAATATTTTTTAAATGATCTTTTTTTTATTTTGTTGACCTTTGTGACCTTGATTTTCAGGTAGGTCGGGTAGGAAATATACAGAAATGTAATAATGAAATGTAAAATAACACTTCACAGTCTTCACTGTATACATTAAATATAGATGAATCCTTATTAAAGCTACAAAAGTTATTCAGTCAAGAGTAGTGAGCGATATTCTCTTTGTCTTTTGTTCTTTGATTAACATTAACGACAAAAAGCAGCAGGTTTATTAGGTTGCTGTCACTTTAAAAGCTGAAGCATATTAAATTTTCTCACAACTCTTTACATTCATTTTAGACTTCATTTAGCTCATTTAAGACTGTGCTTATGAGGATACATGGCAAAAACAGACATTTTGACATTATTTTGTGTTTTTGTCTGTTCTTGTCTGTCTTCCTGTGGTCGTGTTTTGGAAAGATATTAGTATGTGATGGTGTGTGACAGTACCTGGTAACAGCTAGTTTGTTGCCTTTCACTTCCATCATAGCCTCTTTCTTCTTTGGGTCTGCTCCTTCATGCACACCGTAGACCTTCACCTCTGGTTCCTGTGCAAACTGGCCTGTTCCAAGATGAAAGAAACATTTGTGAGAAAAATGTATGTTGGTGTGTTTTAGTAGTTGTGTGCATTTAAACGTTGAGTGACTCACCAATGAGACCATGAACCTTTGCAGAGTATTTGTTGTCGTTGGACATGTAAATGCCCAGGAAGTCGACCTGCACAGGATGCTTCTTCCACACCCGATGCAAAAGCACCATCACTGAAATCCTCCCATCAATCATCACAGTAACATGTTGCTTCTTTACTATGGTGACCTTCATCCTGATAAACAAGAGAAGGCATATATAACCAAATTTAAAGAGATCTGTATTAAATAAAACATGAAATTTAGCGTCCTTAATAAATGTATCTGGTCCCATGTTACTATAAAAAAAAGAAGCTTTTTATAATTTTTAATAAAAAAAAAAAAACATTTCCTGCTGACATAACCAAGACCGCATAGACAAGAACAATATCAGCCAATCATATCACATAATCCAGGTAAATGGATACAATCAAGTCCCGCCCTACTTGAATATTCAATTTCATTTTGAAATATATCAGATAATTAAAGGTAAATGCGTTAAGTCTGGACATATGATATGTGGACAGAACCTTAATTTGACAAAACTAGAATTTTGTTCCTAATATATTTATTGGTGAAGTATATATGTATATACTTTATATGTCATCTTAAAAATTATATATATATATATATCAATTTACTTTGCATTCATGGTTAAAAAAAGACTATTGTACAGCAGTAAAATTCAGTAGCTTACAGTCACTGATTCAAGTGATTCATTGAAGGTTTGTATTGTTATACCTGTTAAGTATCAGTTCAGTTGTGACTCCCCAAGAGAAGGAGTGATTGTTCCTGTCTTCCATCAGGTCGATTCTGTTGGTCCTTACTATAACCTGCACACCGTCTGTTTTAGAGTATATGGAGATGGTGCCGAAATATGTGTTCATTTTGTTGTTCTTCATCTTCTTAGACCCGACCAACTGACCGTTGATTGTTACTCCTGAAAAAAAAAAAAAAAAAACCCATAAGGAATGTGAAACAAATAAAAGGCCTAGTTTTTTTCATGTGATGGAAGACGCCTGTAGAAGTTACCTGTCCCAGGATCTGAAACCAGGTTAAGGATGTGTCCAGGTTGGGAGTCAATGTTGAAGCAGATGTCCAAGTTGCTTCTAGGTAAGTTAATGATGAAGTGTGGGTCACTGTCCACTGCAGTAAAATCGAAAGGATGAGAGAGATCACAGCAAAAACTTAAAGCAAGACACCCTAGGTGAATAGGGTGAAAATGTAGACTGATAAATATCACCATACTTCCCCAGTCCCTTTCAGACGCAAAATAAATAAATCATGAACATGATTTACAAAGGTTTGCAGTGGTATTTGCTTGTATTATTTAATGCTGAAACAAGCATGTCTTAACCCATTTTGCGCTTCAACAGGGCTGCGATAGTTGTGCTTCTCTTCTCTAGATTGCGTTGGTCTGCGTCTGTTTTCTTTAATGTGCAGTAGATCAAATTTATGGGTTTGTGGTCTCACACTAATTTAGTAAAACTCACCCCCAAGTGTGAAAACACCCTAAATATCATTTGACTGTGCTGCATTACCAATATTGATGTGCGTAGGAAGGATAGTTTCATGTGTTCCAGCTGCTTCTTTTGGACCATTAGTAGGCAGAACCCACAGAGGATCAGTAGGCTTATCCCACGAAGGTTTCTGATGGACCATCTCTCGCGCTGGAAATGGTCCCAATAAAGGAGCAGAGGCTGAGAAAAGGGGGAAAAAAAGAGAAATAACCCTTATAATAATAAATATAACAAAACTAATTTTCCATACTCTATTTAATAATGCTATTTGCAATATGGATATTATATTTCAAGACAAACCGTTTGGATTTGGTACCTGAGCAGCAGCCGTGTTTGGAGTCTTTGGGCGAGTCTGCGATCAGTCGTTCTGTCCTCCCCTCGTCTTCACCCTCCACCAGCATGGCAGTGAAAGGGGTCACAAACTGATGCTCCAAAGCCAGGGCCACAATCTGCTGGGTGATCTTACGCTTCTTGGTCGCAGAAGGAGCTAGAGAGCTACATGAAAGCAATTCCACAGAGGCAACGATGAGCACGATGGACTCTTTTCAAATACTGATCCCAGACAGCAAAATAGTGTCGGCCCAGATCCGGCCCACATCTGGGCGGGATCTGGGCCGACACTATATCGCTGTCTGGGATGTTACACAAATTGCTAATAATACGAAAAAATAAATGTACATTTATAACACTGTACTTGGTGTTTTCTTGCCTTGGTATTAAATGACAGAAAACTGGTCAACGCTGCTGCATGAGATTTGCAAGTAAATTTGACATCTTTCGCTCTTCTGACCAATAATTAATCTCTCAATTTTTTTATCTTTTGGAAAATCATAGAAATGCTATAGTGAATTTCGTTCACCACTATAAAGTTTGCCCAACTATGATGGCTTCCGCTTCTGAGAACCCTGTGAAAAGGGTTCATTAATGGAAATCACAGGGAGAAATTTATATTTAGCATATGCTAAATATTTGGCATATGTTGTGCAGTTTTTCTAGTTTGTATACCTTTAGTAGAATAATTCATATTAAATGGTTTGAAGAATAAAAAAGAGGAAATCATATCTGAATCAAAATAGGTTAACTGCCAAACTCGGCCAAATATTGTCCTATCCTAACAAACCATACATCACTGGTATGGTTTCATATGATGTATAAACCTCAATTTCAAAATATTTACCCATGTGACTGGTTTTGTGGTCCAGGGTCACATATATCATCAATGAGTGGATCTCTGAGCTGGTGTGAGTGAGTGAAAGCGGGGCTAATTTGCATATTCATAGAACCGCGCATACTAAATAAAGCAAGGGTGTAGAGTTACATTCAAGCTATTTTAAGGCATGACCATTTTTTTTCAAGGAAAAAACTTCATTTTGGTGATTAAAGATTAAGATTAAGGGATAAAATGATTGACGGGGGACTTTAATTATAAAAGCCATTCGCCTTTAGTTTACAACACAGCCTGGAAAAACATGTCCCGCCTTCTTAAATTTTGAACTTAATTCGTTCCCCTTTTGGGAAATAATTTCATGAAATATGAACGAGCTGGTTCTTTTCAATGAACCTGTTGAAACGGTTTGCATATCACACTGAAGGTTTCATTTGCGATTTAGAGCGATCTAATTGCAGCAGTTCTCAATTCAACAACTCACTGATTCAATTGTCTTCATGTCTGACTCAAAATGAGCCAAGAATCGGGAGATCCTCCAAGCTTGAGCATGTGCGCGAATGATGCAGTGAAAAGTAAGTTACTAATACTAATATACATATAATAAATGAGAATCAGTATACTTATCATTTGGTCCAATTTCCTGTTTTGGTCCATGAGAAACACATTAAATGCATACATATAGATGGCCTCAAATCTGTTTCTCTCACCGTTCGGCCAATAGCTGATTGACAGTAATGTAGGCCCACATTTGCCGAGCAAAGCCGGGGAAGGAATGTTGATGTGTGCTGAGCTCAGAGTCCAACTCTAGAATATCTGCCTCTGTTTGAATGTTCAGGTTCATGTTGGCCTAGAGAAGAATAACATCATTGCTAAAGCCAGCCATGAAACCCGAATTTTAAAATCTGAACTGAGACAAATGTGACATGGGGCTCACAGCAGAGGCGGTGGTGATGCTTTGCAGCGTGGTGAGGTCCGACGGTTGGAGTTTTCCAGCCACTATCAGCTCAGAACCACTAAAGAACTTGTCAAAACGATTCTGAGTGACGTTAGTCACAGTGTTCGCAAAGAAATCAATAGTGATGGTCCTCAGGAGAGGAGAGGAAACCTGACTGTAGAACGTCTGGAAGAAAAAAAATGAGAGAACAAAAAATTATTATTCAAAGCTCAAAAGACTTCACATCAGCTTTGACTCAGATGCTTCTTATAAGATTTCAGAGAAATAACAATACACTCAAATGAGAGCATATAAAACACCCAGAATAAACATTTAAAAAACTAAGACTAAACATATTGTGATAATATAGAGCTACAAAGTGAGTTTGGATATCTCAGAAAATTTGGACTATTTATTTATTGGGTTTTTTAAACTGGGGTTTATGGAAAATTGGAGTGAATTTTACAAAATAAAATTTTACTTAAATATGTTTATTGCAATATATTTTGACACTTGATTTACACTTGATATTATTAATGTCTCATTCTGCTTTGAAATTCATGTGATTAATCATTTTCAATCAATATAATATTTAATTATATTGACTGACCTAGTTTGTAATTGTAAGAAAACAAAAACAAATTGCATATATTTTTGTTTTGTAATATCACATAATATATAAAGACATGTCGTTACAATATAATGATTATTATTTTTTCTAACATTGTAAATGTTTCTTAATACATGAAATATAAATGAATATAAATAATATAAGTGAAAATGTTGTACAAGGCGGCACAACTTTGATGAATTTGATGTTTAACGTATAGTTACGTTATTTTAAACCAATGAGATTTCGCTGTGCAAAACGTCAGATATAGAAACCAAGCGATCAATTAAAATGTCCTGTCGCTGTTAGAAAAAGGCATTAAATGGATGAGATGGGCTCCGTCCCAAATGGCACACTTCATATGCACTTGCGGTCTAGTGGACTTACCATGTAGGGTGTTCCATTTGTCTTTTAAGGTTTCTGAAGGGCGCATATCACCCCCTTTGTGGCTGATATGCGCCCTCGATGCACATTTTTGCAGATAGTTCGCCATTTTTTTCTACCCGACAGTCAAAGCAGCATTACGTCACAAAAGTGTGGACTCAGAGGAAGATAGCGAGGGCTTAGGGTGCCATTTGGGACAGGGCCATGGGATTTATCATGACACTATGTCAAACTGAACCTTTAACTGCTCCGCAGCATCATGATTGGCAAAAATCCTCTGGGCGACACCCCTGTTTTCCAATGCAATTCGCTCTAGGAAGTCGAAGTCAACGTCAAAGCCAATACCAAGAGAGAACAGAGAAAAATCCTCCCTCATCACGCGTTTCACGTTTTTCTGAATAGTGCTCAGCTTTATTTCTCCTAAACAAGACGTGAAGAGAGAAACAGTAAATCAATAAAGGTCTACATGAAACTCCATGTAATAAAGGTGGACAAACATAAATGATCTGTTGCATGGTGTAAATGTTATTTGGTCTTACCCACTGTTGGGTCTCCATCTGATAACAGGATGATCATTGACACAGAACGAGGGTCGATCAGTCCATGATTGGACGCTCTCACCAGCATCTGCACTGCTCTCAGTAAAGCCTCATTGATGTTGGTGCCTGAGGACAAATGTTACACGGGTCAGTCACTAATGTTTAAGAAATTCAAATTATCTCATATTATAGGGGACAAAAGTTCTTCAAATTATAAGCAGTGAACCAAAGCAGAAACTATAATGGAAAGTCTCCCTTGCCTCCATTGGGCTTGATTCTTTGGATGTACTTCTTTGCTTCGTCCACCTGGATGGAGGAAGCTTGGACCAGATCTTCATTCCAGCAACGGACATTGTGATTGAAATCTATGATGCTGAAGTAGTCATCCATCGACAGATCGTTCAGAATAGCCTTCATCGCCTCCACTGTCTACAAAAAAAAAAAAGGGGCTGTTAGGTAACTCTCTCTCTCTCTTTTTTAAAAATGGTTAAAGTAACATAAAACAGCATTAACTGGACAAAATTCCTGCTCAAAAGCGTAGTGCGTTATCATGATAATCAAAAGAACTTTTCATAAACAGTTGGAATTATGCTAAGCTAATAGGCTAAGCTGTTAGATTGCTAACTGAGAGCTAACTGAAAACACAAAGAAATGTTAAAGTCACCATGAAATCAAAATTTTTGCAATACCGAACAGAAATGAGTTTTCACAAAGCAAATCTAGTTTATATAGCTAATCTATTTTTATGATCACTTTAAAGGGACAGTTCACCCAGAAATTAAAGTTCTGTCATAATTTAGTCACCCTCAAGTTCTTCCAAACCTCTATGAGTTTCTTTCTTCTGCTGAACACATAAGAAGATATTTTGAAGAATAGTTGCCCTCACTGACTTCCATAGTCTTTTTTTCTCCACTATGGAAGTCAATGAGGGCCATCAACTGTTTGGTTACCAACATTCTTCAAAATATCTTCTTATGTGTTCAGCAGCAGAAAGAAACTCCTACAGCTTTGGAACAACTTAAGGGGGAGTAAATTATGACAGAATTTTCATTTTTGGGTGAACTATCCCATTAAAAAAGTGCCCTACAATTTACTTGATGGCCACATGGTGGCAACATGGGAGTTTCAATACAATTAAAAATGCAGTTCTCCACTGATTCCACAAGAAGGCACACCCGTACCAATAATTTTTCAGTAATGGCTCATTCATCACAACTGTATTCAACAAAAACCACATGCTGATGAAAGATTAGATTATATGTCTCCTGATATCTGCAGGTTACTCAGGTAAACAAATCCATACCTGTTTCATCTTCAGCCCCCACATGCTTCCACTCACATCAATGACAAAAACTATGTTTTTGGAGAGAGGTGAGAGATCAGACGGAGCATAGAATTGAATGAAATGACCGTCAGACACCTGAGAAATAGAAATAGAGTGCATCAACAATGGCACCAAATGAAATAAAGCATACTGTTTTTCATTCGTTCGTTCAGCATTTTTTTATATTTCTGAAGGATCATGTGACACTGAAGACTGGAGTAATGATGCTGAAAATTCAGCTTTGTCATCACAGGAATAAATTACATTTTAAAATATATAAAAATTATTATAAATATTACTCTTTTAAACTGTAATAATATTTTACAATATTAATGTTTCTGTTTTTTGATTTAAAAAAAAAATGCAGCCTTAATGAGCATTTGTGAGTCTTACTTTTTAAATTAAATCTATACGAAAAAACAAAATCCCTTGTCTAATGTAAAAAAAAAAAAAATCTAATTGAATATATAAAATAGATTGATTCAAAATATATCAATTTGACAAAAAAAAAAAAAAAAAAAACATTTGAGTGATATCTGAGACAAGCAACTGGTGAACTGACACCTGATTGTGCTTGAATATGTCAAATATTATCTGTAAAAGTGAATGTAGATCCACACCTGAAGTTCTCCAGCATTGCTCTCTCTCTCCACATCATATTTCACAGTGAACACGCCATCCACCGCGCTTTCCGTGCAGTTTTCACACTTTCGCTGCTGCTGCAGAGTCGGTTTGAACACGATGTGGGCTTTTTCTTTCGTGTGGGTGATTTTAGTCAAATCTGAAAATTGCTCTCCCAGTGTGTTAGGGGCCGTGACAAACTTGATACCTTTGGGCTCAAATATATACACGTCAACCTGAGGACATAAAAACATTTGCAAAAACACAACACATTACACTGGTCAGTTCAGGACACAATATATATATATGTGTGTGTGTGTGTGTGTGTGTGTGTGTGTGTGTGTGTAACTGACCTGCAGCAGTGGAACGAGGCGTCCAGGTTGAATGTGTAAAGTGTGCTGGTAGAAGCCCAGTTTCCTCTGCATCATTTCCTGATAGTGTAGCTCAAACTCCACTTTGTTGCCTGGAGGAACATGCACCTCTGTCCTAAAGGTCTCCATTGCTTGAGAGTTAGCCCTGAGAGACAAAATGTCTAAGATATATATACATTGACATATATAAATGTATCGCTGCATCTGCAATCACACACTATGTTTTAACCAAATGCCTTAAACGCATACCTCGGGTTATTAGTGACCTGGGACGTCATTCACTACCCCTCCTCCTCATTAATTTTTTCAAGTTAGACATCAACCTTCTTAGTATTCCTCAGTCAATTCATTATAAACAATATAATATGTACTGTAACAATACATTAAAAAAAAATGTATGGGTCACTAACGAGCCGAGGTGTGTAACAGTGTAAAGTATATTTTTTCTGCACAACAATAATTGAATCTTTGATGCCTGAATAGGTGAATTTCACCTTTATTCTATAAGGTGCCAATATCTGATACACAATGATGAAATGATGTTACACTCATAGTTACCGCAGGCAGAAAACAAAAGAATAGGAAGAATCATCAGCAAAACTTGAAATGGCTCAGAGATTTACTTCAGAGCAACACAATCAAATAGTGTCACTATCACTTGGAGGTGGATCTGGTGAAATATTGATTCTGAAGATGTTGAAAATTATAGTTTTGAGAATATGTTTGAGATTGCGAATATGAGCAGATGCTGAATGTACATGGGAAATGAGCTTTGATGAGGACAGTGATGAATGTATAAAACATCTGCTCAGATTAATGGTAACTAACTAAAGGTAACAAAATATGCTTTATTTTATTCTTCTGTAATTGTTACTCTAATATCAGGAGAGTTTTATATTATCACGACAGGTAGAGATCAATCCGTGTTAGATGTAGGCGATTTGTATTTAAAGATTAGAAAATTAGTTGTGATTAATTATGATTAAATGGAAAATTTGCCATTTTAAAACTTATTTTGTTACACTGCAGAGCCATTTAAAATAAACTACCAAAGGCATAAAGGTTTTTAAGCTATAGTGAAAAATGTACAATTGACAATTGACAATTATTTATATAAATCTGATTTTAACATCTTAATGTGGATTAAAAAAAGTGTAATGTTGTCATTGACGTCATACGTAAAAGCAATTGTATATATATATATATATATATATATATATATATATATAATTGTTTTTATATACTATATAGACTATTTATAAAAATATATAACTGTAAATTCAAAAAAATTTATAACTAAAAAATATAGTTATAATTCTGAATATTAATTGAAAGAGCAATATAAATATACAATATAGAACAGAATATACAATATATACTGAATGTATATTTGCACATTTTAATATATATAGTGTTAGGATCCTGAGATATTTTGTGTGTTTGTATCAATTGTCCTTGTGTGTGGGTGTGTCTTGCTCGCTCTCTCTCTCTGTGTGTACACAAGCTTGTGTTTCAGATGGGCGTTGCCTCTGTTAATCTGTGGAAGACTGTGATTGGACCAGCTATGCACCTGACCTGGATATAAGGACCGCCCCTGACACGCCATGGTTGCCTTTGAGCCTCGCTGACTTTGTGCTTTATGCCTTTGTGCTTTGCGGTCGTACCATTTAAGTGTGCTTCTCTTCAGCTTTGTTTGATTTGCCATTATTTATAAGAGTGTCGTGCCAGAGAGATAGTGTTTAGTGAAACTGTGATTGAAGTGTAGTGCCAAAGAGATAGTGTTTAGTGAAACTGTGAGTGTTTGTTGAATGTAACTAGTGATGGCCAAATGAAGCGTTTCGAAGCATTATTGCTTTCTGATACAATTGTGTCGAAAATGGTTCATTACTCGAAGCTTCATTCCGATAGAAATTGCAGCGCCATCTCCTGGTGAAGTAAATGTAATGCAACAAAGCTGACAACTATAAAATGCAAGTAGGCCTATGTTAACGCCCCGTTTATGACGTGTTTACCGAGGCGATCAAAGCTGAAACAATGTTAGTGCTGTGAAACTCATTTATGTTGGTGAATTTTACAGATACTGATGAATTTCATGTGTTCACCTTGATAATAAAACATTAAGCATGATGCGTGTGTGTAATTATTTCTTTACACAAGTACAGAAGATAAGCTTAAAAAAAAGTTGGAAACCATCACAGAAATTATAATGGTTTCTATTAAAATACCAATAGGAACCATTGCCTTTTACCATTTAAATTTTACCATTTTTTTTTTTTTTACCATTTTTTTCTTTTTTCGGGGAAACAAGTTTAAAGTGTTCCCAAACTTGGGAACGACTTCTCTTTCTCGCTGGCTCCATCAAAACACTGAAATAAATTCAATCCACTCTCCACAACAATAACGCAAATCCAAACACCGACTACTACAACCCACGGTGTTGCCATGGTTTGGCTTCACTTTTATAAGAAATACAGCCGCCAGGTTTCAAACCTCTCGACACCTGGTCGACACTGGATTGGTCTGTCAAAGCAATCAGGTGGTTCACTACAGGAGTGAAGCAGTGTGTTTGCTTCAGACGTCATTTTCACGTGACTAGTGACGTAATGATACAAGCTCCGAAGCAGTGGTTCATTGCGAGGACCGTTCGAGTTTGAAGCAAGCTTCGGAGCGTCGGTGTCAGACGTAACATCACTAAATGTAACTACTTCTGGTTTTCTCCTATATCTGACTATTGCCTGTTTAACTACTCCTTGAATTACGATTCTAACTTGTCAACCTGATACTTCTTAAATAAGCATGTAAATATTCTTGTATATACATTGTTACCAGATTAAGGGATGTAGGGGGTTAGACGCCATTTTGTTTGTATTGCTTTTTCACTTTGTTTATAGGTAAGGGAGTTAGGTAAGTTGAACTGTATTTTTATTTCTTTCTTTTGTTTAAGGTCATTTAGGTTCTAAAAAGAAGATTGTTTTGTTTGTTATTTTGGCCTTGTCTGCCCCTGACGCTAACCCTTCATGCTCAATAAAATTCATATTACACGTCATCTCTCTGGTAGTGTGACTCTCTTCCTTTTCCTGTTGCGGCTGACCCCTAGCGGTCGTAACAATAGCCAATACAGTAAAACTTCCACTATTGCCGTATGAATGGATTGATGGAAAAGCCATACCTGACGATGCCGGCTGCTTTCCCACGAGCTCTTGATTGAGCGTAAAGGTTTCGTGCCACTGTCTTCTCCTTCACTGTGCCGACAAATGTGATCCCGTTGACATTCCTGAAAAGCAGCCACTTGTCATTCAGGCATTTCATGTGTTTGTGTGTGTGTATGTATGTCAGTGTTAATGCTCTCACATGGTGAAGTTGTTAATGAAGGCCCGTTTGGGAATCTGCACGTTGAAGCCGATGCTCTGGGCTTTGGGGCCTGAGTTGACCACAGAGCTCTTGACTGTGGTGTGAGCGAACCGCGACGTGATTCTGCTCTCCACCTTATAGCTCTTAACTGTGATGTCATTGCCCTGAATTGCCTGCATACAAACACAAACAGAATGCAAAACATAAATCAAACTATAAACATTAAATAAATAAAAACTGTCAAGCAACCATTTGAGCACCACTGTTAAAAAAGTTGCTGCCTTAAATTTTTAAGTACAATAAACTTGGATGTTTAA
>NC_139966.1:38624208-38674208 GCF_963993115.1 Abramis brama | reverse complement strand
ACTGACCAATATTTGCACCAGGAAACAGATGAGAGAAGCTCCTTAAAAACAATATTGTAAAGTTATATAACTTTTTTATTGAAATACATTGCATTTGCATTTTTGATATTGGGTCATTATCTAGGGCCATTAATATTTATTGTTATGGGCGTCCTGCTGTGTTTACACTATGCTAATTTGTCATCTATGTTTGATATTGGCTACACTAATCATTTTAATTGTTTAATACATTAGGAAAGTTGATTTTACCTTTATAAGCCATTATCTTGTGGTCTCACATTTGAATAGCTTTGGTGTCCTTTGCTCTAGTAAAAAACCCTGCAAGAAAAGGCTGAGGTCACTGGGTCACCGTAGTTTTTCAGTCTTAGCTCCATATTATCTATGTTGAGAAGAAATACATTTTCATTATCCATTTAGCAAACAGCCTCACTTGACTTTGAACATTGGCAATGAAGCTTAGGACTGCCAACGTTAAAGCGATTTTATTATTATGATCAAATCTTTTCGAATTGTTATCGAATCAAATTATTTTGATCGTATGAAATACCACCAAATGAGTAAAACATGATAAATTATACATTCATTCAAATATGCAAGCTTATATAATATTTTGAGGCACTAAGCCTACGTAAATCCTACAAAGAGAAAGAAAAAATTATTGTAAAAAGTCCCTTATGCTCTCTTCGGGTCATTTTGACCCGAAATTCATTTTCTTTTCATTTTTAAAAATTGAGTGTTCATCGAAGTGGTCCAATACCAAAGGGCTTTTGTCGCACTTGAACTTGGAATACACACTTTTTTTTTTACTGGATTCAAGGAGTTTATGTGGTTTTAATAAAAATAGTAACACATCCTTCCCTCGCGGGTCAATTTGACCCCCATAGGAATGAATGGGAAATGGGGGAAAATGGGGAATTTTTTTTACATTTGTCAAAAGAATATATAGCCTATATAAAAAAAAAACGGGCACAGTTTTTATCGGGCACATATACCTAGGAATTTAACGATGTTGTTGTGCAGACTGCACACAGATGTGGTTAGATTTGAACACATTTACAATGTGAAAAAAAAAAAATCATGTTATATATATTTTTTCCACAAGAGGTCGGGAGAGACACCCAATGTGAAACTTTGATCTGTTTTAACAATTTCGTGCACGTAATAGTTATTTTGTATTTAAGTGAAAGAATGTGAAGAATGTGTTATGTAATTCAATTTATACTTAAATTAGATTTAAAAAAAAACAAACTACAAAATATCACCCAAAAACTGCATTAAAAATAGGAAAAATATAAATATCAAATGATACAAAAAAATTAATAAGTAGGCTAGCCTATTATTTTTGTGCTTCGGGGGGAGAGCATAAGGGTTAATTGCTTTAACACACTCAAGTCAGAAGTCTTTTTTGTTCTTTTTTAGCCTATGACATGAAAGTATTGATTATACCCAATAAAGACCAATGTGGAACTGCAAATTTTAAAGCGCATTAAAAACATTGATACCCTTGCCAGCTCTTTTAAACTCTACCCAGTTTAGGCTAGGCTATATATTGCTCAATGTGCCCAGAAAAGCCTTACAACTATAGTATAGATAGAGGCCAATCTCATGTTTGACAGACAAATGAGTGAGAATGTCGCAAGTGTCTAGACTGTACTACACTGGAGCTCCCTCCCAAACACTTCACTAGCCTACTGTCGGATGGGTGGGTCGCAATAACCGCCCTGATCACACTCCACGACCACTGAGGAACACACTCGACCCACTCCAGAGACCAGCCAGTGCAGGAGAATAAGATGCTGCTCATAGTCCTCGTCTTGTATTTGTGTCCGGTTTTTCAGTGCCAAACTGAGGATACTGAATTTTCAGAGGATGTTGACTTTGAAGAAGAATACATGACTTCTGACATGGATTCAAATGCTGTAGGATGTTTTTTTCTTGCATTTCATATATGAAAATATCGTCGGTCATATCATATGTAGGATCTCACCAGTCTTATGTTTGTCTTCAGGCTCCTCTCAGAATCCCGCGGCAGGTGAAAATGCTACTATCTAAGGTAAATGCGCGCGACACCTGTTTTTAAAGCTTTGTGAGACTGTTAAACAGTCATTTTTCTTTAGGAAATATTGAATTTACGTCTTTCTTTAATATATTAAAGGCAGCAACTCGCGCTAAACGCGCTGTTTGTTTGCTTTAGCGGCTGGCCGTGTTGTAATTTTCAACGTCTGTAATTTTGTAGTTTTCATTCTCACCCTAGTATCTGTTTCAGACTTTGATATTGTATTCCCATATTTGTCTGTTATGAAGTTGAGTTGGTTAGAAATCTACAACTTATCTGTAAGGTGAACTATTGTCATCTTCAAAAAGTGCTGTTGTTACAAACTACAACTGGAGTGAAATGTAACAGGTGGTGAAGCTGTAACACCATTGGAAAACAAGGACAGTTTCATTTATTCAAAACAGAAAATACAATATAATCACTCTCACAATTGTGTGGGCCTGCCCTATACATTGTCCCATTCCGTTCAATCTTTCAATTATGCACATTGAAAGTGTTACAATCCTACGCATGCACTCTTATAAAAAAAAAAAAAAAAAAAAAAAAACAATTGTTGGGTTGTCTATCCCACGTATCAATAGTAATATCACACGCTAAAAAAATTCTGGCCTGGGTTGTTTCAACCCATTTTTGGGTCAAATTTGGACAAAACCCAACCTTTGTTTTAAAATTTTAAATAAAAATGTTAAACCTAATGGTTAGGTTTGTCCATATTTGACCCAAACATGGATTGAAACAACCCAGCATTTTTTTTTAGCGTGTGATATTACTTTTTTAACAGGTAGGCTATAGGCTAGACAAAAATGTACATACCATATAGGCCTATCAAATTAAACAAAAGGGTGATTCGGATGATACCAGTTCTGTCTTTTAACATTTATGATGATACAAAAATAAATCAATGCAAATTGTTACATTTTTTTTATTGGGGGAAGTTGTTACATGAGTTTTTAAATGTTAGAAATGTATACAAATGAAATAAATTACAATATTTGTTGGCCCAAAAAATGATTTAATGTTTATGTATCTTACCTTTTACATTTTGCTGTTTCGTCAGTTCTTTGACCGATGTTTAAATTTGGTTGAAAAGCCTAAACTGTTCAATGAAAGTTTATACTGTGATAACTTACTAGTGTGATTACATGCTTCACTGTTTTCTGAACCACAGTTTACTTCAGTTTTATCAACAATAATTGGTATTTTGGCAGAACCTATATGGGACATGTTTTTTAAGGACATAACCCAAACAATTATTTGGTGATCAGCCCAGATCTTTAGGCAAATCTCTTGGCTACATCACTCATGTTGTCAGAGCAACTATTTTAAATATTCATCTAGGCTATATTTTAATGATGTTCATAACTTGCTGTCATCTGCCAGGAAACTAAACCTCACATTCAGGAGCTGTCGGTCCAGACCACCATAATTTCCCGCTATGCCTTCACTGCGGTGTCCTGTAGCATGCTTAACAGACACTCGGCTGCCACTCAGGGCGTCTTTCAGTTCCACATCCCCACTGCTGCATACATCTCCAACTTTACCATGTAAGTGTGGAAATACATATATCATTGGAAAATACCATAACTATTTGATTTCTAGTAATTGAAATGTCTCTTGTGGGTCACTCAAAGAAAATGGCACCACTATGTATGTCCCCATTCTGGTTTGATCTGACATTATTTAAAAAATTGCTTTAACCATAAAAATTATTCTTGCTTATGACCCTGAGAATGTTATTTTGATGGGTCTATACAGTTTATACACTAAAGTTTGCTATTTGAACTGGGCTGTTAATTGGTGGTCATCGACCCCAGTCTCCAAAGAAAGTCCAGAGAGGTTATTGAAGGGCCTGAGAGAGTTTAGACTATGATTAACCACAAGAAAGATTTATATGCCTCTTGCCGCAACTTCTCGTTCCATGGCACTAATAAAAATTCTCATTTCATGCTGTTGGTATGGTGGCAAAAGGATTGTGGGAGGACGAGTCTTTCCCAGCCAGGTGAAGGCAAAGGAGAAGAAGGTGAAGAAGGAAGGAGAAAACAATGGGAAGAAAAACAAGGACACACCAGAGCAGAGGTGAAGATAGCGCGCAAACTTCAAATGTCTGTGCCATTAAACTGGATGTGTTGTGATTCAGCCTGGTGTTGAACCAGGGCTGCGTTTCCGAAAAGCATTGTAAGCCTAAGTTGACTGTAGAGACCAGTGGTGGCAATTGTTCTATGATCAACAAAATGCAGCCCTGTTCTGAAAGATTCTCTTTAAACTGTGGCTCCATGACAAAAGTTGTATTAAAAAGAGTAATGTGGCAAGACAGTATGCTTATTTGCTATAGGACCCCTTGTGGCAAGCCTGAGAATGCAGTGTGTACTTTCATTGCACTATTAATCGTACAATATGTACAAGAAGCAATGCGATGTTTATTATTCAAGTTCTTGCATGTGTATTTCACTTGCTTGTGAGTGAATGAGAAATATGACTGAGAAATCTGATATTCCCTTCAAAAAATTGTAATGTGGTTTGGCAAACCTCGTGGCAGATTCCTTTGCAAAGTAGTTCACATTTCCAGAGTAATATTTTCCTCTCTCCCTGTTAGTGAGGGTGAGATGGAGTTGTTTCGAATGGAGGTCACTATTCCTGGACGCAACCGTGCTGTGTTCTTCCTGATCTACGAAGAGCTGCTCCAGAGACGATTGGGCCGCTACGAGCATGTGACCAGTGTTAGGCCAATGCAATTGGTCAGCAAACTCAGCGTGGGCGTTACTATTGTAGAGCACTCCCGTATCACTTATCTTGAAGTCTTACCCCTACGAAATGGCAAAACTCCATCTTCCAATGGCATTGGGAAACCAAATGGTAAACAGCTGCATCCAATTTGATTCTTGAGTTTGTATTTAGATGTGCTGTCACTGGTATGGATTAAAATATTTGACAACATTGCAAAATTTAGCCTCAAGTACTGCAAGATAGATGGCACAAATTCCAGTTTTTCCACTTTTCAGTGTTAAATCTTTAATAAAGATTTTATGACATGATAAAATAGTGCATGATTTACCATTGTTTACATCTTGTTCTGCCCCAGGTAAAGTAGGACCACCAGTTTCCACAGTAGTCAAGCAAAATGAATCCAGTTGCAAGATCAGCTTCACTCCCAACATCGCCCAGCAAGCCAAAATTGCCACCAATGGCATGCTGGGAGAATTTGTGGTGCGCTTTGATGTAGAGAGAGAAAATGGCATCGGCGATATACAGGTAAACATACTCACAATATTTCTATATTAGTAACAGATATTTACACGCAGTTACATAGAAAGGCATTACTTAAATTAGAAATAGTTTTTTTTTGTGTGCTATTTTACCTATAGATAATGAATGCAATTATGATGTACATTCTGATGGATTAAAATAAAATAAAATAAAACAAAAAACATTAAATGTAATTATATTATATTAATATGTATAATAATAAACATTACAAAAAACATACACTCACCGACCGATTTGGTTGGACCCCTTTTTGCCTTCAGAACTGCCTTAATTCTTCATGGCATAGATTCAACAAGGTGCTGGAAACATTCCTCAGAGATTTTGATCCAAAACATGATAGCATCACGCAGTTGGCGTTACACAACGACGACGTACTAAAAACTGGAACGTTTTTCCTTTGCATTTCGCATACAGACAACAATGTTGTCAAAATGAGCCCCGTTCACACGGATACGTGAAAACGTTTAAAACGCTGTATTACTCATGCCAGGCCAGTAGTTGGCGATGTCACTTTGTAAAGAAAAATGACGCACCTATAAACTAAACACGTCACTATTTTCACAAATTTGCATTTTTGTAGTTTACACAGAGAATTTAAAACCCGTTTTCATAAGTTGCTTTTTCAGGCCCCCAAAACGATGTTGTCATGTAAAATGAACAGCCAAAACTCCAACCAAAGTTTTCCATTCTTAGTTGAAAATTTTGTTGTGTAAACATCGAGTTGCTGCCATGCGATTTGGGTTAACCAGCAGTTGAACAAGTGAACCTAATAAGTTGCCAGCAAATGTACTTTTATTGTATAATTTGTTTTCTTTATCCATGCAGTGTCAGTGATTTCCATTAGTATTTTAGTACAATATTTTAAGTACAATATTTTGCCTTCCTTTTCCTTTTATTTTATGCTGCCTTTTCTTCTCTCCCAACATTTTTTAATTCAGAGGTCACTAAAAACTTTAAACTCCTCCCGTTCACTGAGCTCATTGCTTGCTTGTCTACACACACACACACATTACAAAGATCGAAAGCCTGTAAAAGTATCTGCTTTCTTTCAGGTGCTAGATGGACATTTTGTGCACTATTTTGCCCCCAGAGACCTGCCTGTCGTGCCAAAAAATGTTGTATTTGTGATTGATACCAGCGCCTCCATGGTTGGAACCAAAATCAAACAGGTAACATACTCTGTCGTCGACACAGATTTAAGCAATCATTTCTCCAAACTGAGAAGAATTTATATTCAGCATTTCAGTTTTCAGAGTTGTAGTGTGCCATTCCCTCAAAGAGGGAATGATATTTTGCCACTTTTTTTTCTTTCCCCCAGCTGGTTCTTGTGATCTCATTGTTGGACACACAGATACACACACCCATCTCATAGCAAAATGACAGAGTTCAACAGTTCTCTTTTTAATATCTCTCACGCAGACCAAAGAAGCTTTGTTCACGATCCTACGCGAGTTGCGGCCCAATGATCACTTCAATTTTGTCACTTTTTCCAATCGCATCCGTGTGTGGCAGCCGGGCAAACTGGTGCCCGTCACACCCAACAATATACGTGATGCCAAGAAGTTCATCTACATGATCTCACCCACTGGAGGTAGAAAATCTTACTCCCTGTTACACATTTCAACAACACTGATCTCATTTAAATAATTTAAAGGAACAGTCCACCTAAAAAATCTGACATTATCATTGTTGTTTTTGTTAACTAAAATATAAATATCAATTAAAAACTTAAACTAAATGAAAATGTTGATATGAATATGTTTAAGTTGAAATACTAAAATTACTAAAACTTACAAATAAATTAAAGGTAAAACTTTCTCTTTTATTTAAAACTCCTCAGGCACTGACATCAACGGTGGAATTCAGACAGGCTCGGCATTGCTCAGGGACTACTTGTCCAGCAAAGAAGAGTCCCATCACAATAGCGTGTCGCTCATCATCTTCCTGACCGATGGGCGGCCCACAGTGGGCATAGTTCAGAGTCCAACCATCATTGGCAACACCAAAGCAGCAGTGCAGGAGAAGTTCTGCCTCTTCACTATTGGGATGGGGGATGATGTGGACTACAAGCTCCTGGAGAGGATGTCCTTGGAGAACTGTGGAACCATGAGGAGAATCCCAGAGGACGCAGACGCCAGCGTCATGCTCAAAGGGTGAGGAACATGTGATCACCATTAACAACTTATTTTTGTGTGTTTGTGAACTAATCTAATTAAAGCGTACGTTCAGGCAAAAATACAAATGTTGTCATCATTTACTCACTCTCATGTTGTTCTAAACCCATAAGACTGTCAGGATCAGTTGTGACACACAACAATTGATTCCACCCATGACATCAAACTAGGCGCACCCTATTTGAATATACGCAAGCACAAATGAGATTTGAGAAATAAAAATGTGTGTAAAATAAACCCCTCCGCATCAGGATCCAGATTTATTTTGTGATAATGACCAGCTGACTTCTCATCATCCCTTACTTTGCAGTAGCTAACATGAACAAACAATAAACAAAACTTTTATAGCATTTATAAATCTTGGTTCATGTTAATTAATGCACATTTCAATAGGTTTAACTTATTGAAATAGTGTTTTCTTTTTTTTTTACTTGGGCAAGTAAATAACCACCCTAGAAAACATCTAACAACACCCTATCAACCTCTCAGAACAAAACTAAAAAACTCAAAACAACTTTAAAATTATCACTCTCCAAGTGCCAAATGCGAGTAAATTATTATATATTATTACAAGCATTTGTGTGTATATGAAATGGTGTCAATCGCCAACTGGCCGGTAATATTTTTATGATTTCTAGCAATGCAGTGTTGTGAGAACATGAACGTGAACAAACGTGAATAACGCGTGGGATAGTTGATGGGCCAGCGCTGCATTATTATGAAAGTTTAAGCCTTGCCAATTGAAATATTTTAGCGCAAGAAGACGCAAAAGGGAACTCAATTCGTTACTCGCTGAGTGGGACGTTTTCTGTGCACAAACATCCGAAGCGCGTGCCCAGAAGTCTGTGTCTCAGACAGTGCGAATACTGAATTGAAAGGAAAAGAAGGAAATTGAAAAAAAAGAAGGAAAAAAAAACGATTTACCACTTTATTTACAAAATATTAATCTCCAACGGGCATTCACACGTCTGTTCTCGCGTCAACACAACGCGCATCCGTCGTGGTGCTTTCGGGAATGTGCGTTGGAGATTATTATTTTGTAAATAAAGTGGTAAAGTGTGCGTGTTTTCCGCAAACAAAGTACTTGCGTCGTTTCATGAAATTGAAGTTAAACCACTGGAGTCACATGGATTATTTAATGATGTCTTTACTACCTTTCTGGGGCTTGAAAGTGGTAGTTGCGTAGACTGTCAATGAAGGGACAGAGAGCTCTCAGATTTCATTAAAAAGATCTTCATTTGTGTTCCGAAAATGAACGAATGTCTTACGGGTTTGGAACAACATGAGGGTGAGAAATTAATGACAGAATTGTCATTTTTTGGGTGAACTAACCCTTTAAGTGAACAAGCAGTTGAGAGAGAAAACACATGTGTATCAGTATATTGGATCCATACATTAGGTCTTAAAGTGACAGCAGCCTAATATAAGCCTGCTGCCGTCTGTCCATAATGTTAATTAAACAACTAAAGACAAAGAAAAACACTGCTCTTGACTGAACTTTTGTAACTTAATAAAGATGAATCTAAGTTGAATTTATTTTACATTGGATTACTTTATTACATTTCTGTAATTGAAAATTTTGTTGCCATAACTGCCATTGCAGTTTCATGGCTGGTAAAACAATATTTAAGGGCGCATTGGCCAGTACATTTTCTTAAGTCACTGGCCATTGGCATGTGTAGCAAAAAGTTCGTTTTAGGCCCTGCTTGCAACCATTAATATTATGGGGCAAGTATGTTGTGTGGTGTTTTGTGACAAAAAGCCCCACTTAAAGTCCAGGTTAAAGGTCAAAAGTTACATGAGATGCCATTAGGAGTCAGAAATCTTTACACAAGGCTTAACAATGGGCCCCACTCTAAAAGCTTAAGTTTAACGTAAAGAATACGTGACTTATTAACCCACAATCTGAAGCAACACTATGGCATTTTGACCCTGTTATTCCTTTCCTCCTCTCCTTTCTTTCATCTACTAACTCTCTATAGCTTCTACGATGAGATTGGCACTCCGCTGTTATCCGACATCCGGGTGGAATACTCCGAGGATGCTGTGGAATACATCACCCAGAACCTTTTCACAAACTACTTCAACGGCTCTGAGCTCGTTGTAGCCGGAAAACTGACCAATCGCAGCGCAGACTCGCTGCACGTTCAGGTGACCGCAAGCAACAGCGAGAAGAGCATCGTGCTGGAGAAAGACGTGTCACTACACGAGCGAGAACAGGAAACCGAACGACGGCTAGCGGAAGCAAAGGTGGGTCCGAACGCGGAAGGTTATGTGGAGCGACTGTGGGGATACCTGAGTGTTAAAGACGGGCTAAAAGGACGACTGCGAAGCCAGACGAGCGGAGAGCGGGAAAACTACACGCAACATGCTACAAATCTTTCGTTAACGTATAATTTCCTCACGCCACTCACGCAAATGATAGTGGAGAAACCACAAGTGCTGGCCGATGGAACTTTAGCACAGACAGAGCCAGAGGCCACAGAGGCTCCGCCCCCTCCTGAGTCATCCAATCAGCTGTCAGACGACGACAACAGTCTAACACCTCAGAGCCTGCACAGGAATGAACCGCCCAAGTCGGCTCCTGCAGTCGCCAAAGCAACAAGTGTGTTTATTTAAATTGGACAGCATGCAAAACATTTGTTTTAGATCAGATTTAGGGTCATTATGATTGCCATTACACAATCGGTCTTGAAAATATTAAGGTGACTCAAACAATCCATGACAGTTTCAATGTTTTCCATTTATCTCCAGGTGGCGTCAGCAAACCCGCCAAAAAGTCTGTCACCTTATCCAAAACATCCGGTATTTCTCCATTTTTCTACATCTGCTTTGCATTTCAGCGTGAATGTATGTGAGTGTAGTTGAAAGGCTGTTCACATGGACTGTGCGGCTTGTAATTTGTTGCGTTCAGGTAAAGTGGCCTCATCAAAGCGCATTTAATTGCTACTGAGAGTTGTGTACGGGCTCTAATTCACATGCCTGTGTTTGAGGGGCTGATGGGAAAAAAATGCAATACCTCAACAAACCCTTAAGTATTAGGGTGTAACTCGTTCTTCACTCTTTGTACTATGGATACATGCATTTATAAGATGAGTAAAACTGCCCTCCATTCCAGTTAAATCTGAAAGCTTTGAAAAGCCACTTTTCTATTGGCATGATTTGTGATCTCATATAAAATGTTGCTTACTTAAATGAGAGAATTCACAGGGGTTGCACATTACCAACAAGCTTGCATAATTTGATTTATTTTCATTTATTTACAAATGGTCCATATTCAAGTCAAAATGTTTTCCGTCTCCTACATGATTAATGTTCCTGGGTAAACATCTTTGTTGATCCTGGAACAGCATTTCAATAACCAATCAAATTTGAGGGACAAGTTTACTGTTTATATCAAGATTAGGGTTAGAACCAGGGTGAGGTGCTTCTACATCAGTGTTATTCACATATCATTCCTCTCTGATTTTATGGATAACTGATGGGTAGGGTTAGGTTTAGGGATAGGGTTAGGACTACATTTTCAGACAGGAATGTTGTTCCAGGATCAACCAAACATGTTGATCCAAGAACATGTCTTGCTTGGCAAAATTACGCTGACCCTCCTACATCGTCTTCTTATCTGTCTTTAGCTGATGGCGACCCTCATTTTGTGGTGGAGATTCCTCAAAGTAAACTGACTGTGTGTTTCAACATTAATGGGGAGCCAGGACACATCCTGCGACTGGTGACTGACCATAAACACTCAGGTAAACAACAAAACTATACTAAGAGTTGTTTTTCTTTTTTTTTAAAAAAAGTATTGAAAGTATTTGTTTAAGTGAGCTTTGCATTATTGATTCAATATTTAATATCTATAGTTATAATTTAAAAAATGTATAAACTGTGGATTTAATATTATAAATGTAATTTATATTTTATATGTATAATATTTTTATTAATATGTAATAATTATAGTTATTTTTATTTATATGTAATAATTATTGTTTAAAATGGTGTAACCCATACATGCATAAAAATAGATAAAAATAAAAATATTTTTATAAAAAAAAATATTTTTATAAAATAAATGAATAAAATTGTCTAGGGTAGAAATAATAATAATAATTATTATTAATAATTTTCTTTGGCTTCAGTACAATAACAATACCCAATTCAATTATTTAATTTTGCTTAATTACTTCAGTGGGCCATATATCACTGTGATTTGATTTGTTCATGTTGCTTGTGTTAGATTTAAACAAAAAATCTATATTTTATAAAGATTCAGGGATGATTTACACTACACTGTTTTCAACTTAAAACTTTTTCAACTTAAAACATTTGCACGACAATGTCTTTTGGGAGCCTGAAAAGCAAACTTTTGAAAGTGGGTTTTGGAAACAATACCATTATGGTCTCCGTGTAAACTACAAAAACAAGAATTTGTGAAAATGGTGACGTCATGCGCATGTGTGTATTACGTTTTCAATCTATAGGCGCGTAGTTTCATTACAAAGTGACATCGCCAACTACTGGCCTGGCATGAATACTACAGCATTTTTAGTCGTTTACATGGATCTGTGTTAACAACAGTGATCGTTTTGACAACATTGTCGACTGTATGCGAAAAAGACAAAGGAAAAACTTTCAGTTTTTATTACATCATCGTTGTGTAAACTATCTAGCTTACTCACTCACCAAAGCCAGTGTTTCTTATTTAGTGCTTATGAAGTTTAAAATGTACATATCCATAAAAATGTACATATTTTGTCTCCAATAGGCGTGACTGTGAACGGTGCGCTGATTGGTGCTCCAGCCCCAGCCGGCAGTCATAAAGAACAGAGGACATATTTCAACAGCATAACTATAGTAGCCAATAAGCCGAGGCGCTCCTACATTGAGGTGACCCCACAAAAGGTCATACTGGACGACCGTGACCGGATGATCCTTCCATCCAGCTCCAGCATTTCAGTTGAAACCACCAACCTGGCTGTGGTCCTTATTGCTAACACGAACCTGACTGTAACCATCCAAGGAAATATCCAGTTTGTCATCTTATTCCATCATTACAAAAATCCAGCGCCCTATCAGCGAGATCACCTGGGATTTTACATCGCTAACAGCAAAGGATTGAGCAAGGATACACACGGGTTGTTAGGTAAGCACGTATACACATTGTTGTCCAACTTAGTGAGCTATCTTTCTGCCTACGCAAGGTAGTTAACTGGTGTCTCAGCCTGGCCATGCTGTTAAACTGGTTTTAAAGGGGGTTTTAGGACTTGTCAACTGATCAGACTTGAAGACCAGTTAGCTCTATCAGCTAAACACCAGTTTGATAATTTGGGAAACCAGCTAAAACAGTTAAGACCAGCATAACGGAGACTCAATTCACTGTGTAGTTTTCAGTGGCCTTGGAGCTGGAAGTATTTTTTCCATTGGGATTTAAAATTTGCAGTGCTTCATGGGAGTGGGCAAGCGCTAAATGTGTTATTTTGCCACGTTTTGCTTTGATTCTCTAATTGTTGAAGATTTCTTTGCAGGATCATAGGCAATTCCACTGTTATATGATTTTTTTAAAACAAATTATTTGCAATAATGCAGGATGATGGCTTCAACAAAAGCATATACCATCAGTTAACCTCGTAGCTCACAATAAGTCTGTCTTTAAGTCTTCTCTATGGAGAAAATTGATGGGATTTTTACTTCTGTTGCACTATTGATTCCATTAAAGTTTGATGTTAGCATGTTGCTAAGCTAACATTGTGATACTCTAAAGACATAGTATATCAAATAAAATGGTCAATTGGAATGAGTCAACTTTTTTTGTTGCCACTTTTTTAGTACTGAATTTAAAAGAAAGTATATTTATAGGCCACATTTCTCTCACTTTGTCGGCCATCTTGGATTAACTTTCTCATTGAGTTTGTAGCAGTGAATTCTGGTTTTGGCTTTCTACACAAAGTATACATGTGTTGCTGCCTTAAGGTGCGCTCACGTTTACCGTTGCTCTGCAAAATCTTGTGGCCGAAATCCAGTCATTTCAATAGGAAACCTTGCGATCTGTAGTTTTGCATGAGGGTGAATGTCAGATTTCGCTATGTTCAAGTTGGTCATGTGAAAGCTACTTGGCTTGAAAGTGACTTCTGTGTGAGCTGAGTTTCAAACATTTCTACACTATTGATGATGGACCTTGTTTGCAAAGAGCAAAGAGATTGTATACATACTAAAAGAGAGAAATATTTCTGTACTTACAGGCCAGTTCCTGTATGAAGAGATTGGATTGATACAGCTTCCTGGAAATGTCAGCATGGCCGGAGAAAACATCACACGGGAAACACTAGGGGAAAATATCACTCTACACAATTACCCCGCACTAAAGGTGAAGGATCGTACTGTCGCCGTCATAAAGAAGAGCAGACGAATCTACTCTGGAAAGCAGACCGTAGACTGCTGGTTTGCCAAAAACAATGCGGCCAAACTGATCGATGGACAATACGCCGATTATGTTGTGTCACATCAGTTTGACATAGGAGACTGGGTTAATGGAACCAACACACACTGAGACACACACCCACAAAGAGAGAAAGAGAGAGAGAGAGAGAGAGAGAGAGAGAGAGAGAGAGAATATGATATATATGACTGGAATATACTTACACAAACACTTTAAAAACCATCACAAAGATCCAAAAGCAGTATTTTAAGTACATGATTTATATTCAGTGATGTGTGGGCATACTACTTCACTATTTATATTGTAGTCATCTACAAATATATACTGTATATTTTTAGTTAATATAATAAGACAGTTAATTTTGTACTAATAAATACAATTTTAACAATAGACTATCTTCTTTTAGGTAAAGAGCTAGGTTGCAGAAGTGAGAATCTCCATAGAGAAACTGATTTTTACTGACAAGAAAAAACTACCTCTGAGATTATGAAATATGTTTCTAATTTTAACGTCATATAACAAAGCATTTTATGGTTGAATTCTCTTTAAAGTACTACACTACCCATAATCCTTAAGTGAGATCCACCAATCAGAGACAACAATGTTATAAAAGCGGCAATCACAGCAACAACAACAACAACAAAAAGTTGTCTTTTGATTTACTGATGTTATAAAAAAAACAAAAACAAGAGTACATCCTTATTAATGAAAAATAAATGAAAGTTCAATAATACATTCTTAAAACTTCATAAATAATTGTTTTAATTCTACTCTCTCTCTCTCTCGATATACTGTATATTAAATCTCTTGAAATATAATGTTGCCTACACTGTAAAAATTACATCATCAGTTAAGTTATGACAACATATGTTTTACATTGCTTTAACTCATCAAAATAAGTAATGCAATTTTCAAATTTTAATTTACATTTTTTTCAATTTTCTTTCATTAAAGTCAGTTTAATGTAATTGAAAGTTGAAGTTGAAATGACTTAAACATTCAAGTTGATTGTACTTAAAAAGTCAAGGCAGCAACTTTTGTTTTACAGTGTAGAGAAAACTAATGGGATGAATATTTCCAGAACCATGACTACATAAAAAGTGGGTAATTGTGCCACTCTATTAATGAGAAAGAAATGTTAAACAAACCACAATAGCCCAAGTGGTGCTTACCCATAACAGCTAATTTCTGGTTGAGTATGACCTGTTTCGCCCCTGTCATCAGACTAGGGTCAAATGGTTGCTGGACCCACCCCTTCCAGGTGTCCTTCCCTAAGTTTGCTTAACTCTTAGAGCCCTTTTGTCACACAGGACTTTGTTGGCAGGTGCAAAGTAGTTGCTCTTAAAAGTGCTCTGGAGACGTGACTAACTTACTGATAACGAAAAAATGTGCAAATGCATCCACACACAATACAAAAAAGATGTGTGCAAACCTCAAAATTACCAATCACTGACACCACAGGTCAAATTAAACAAAAAAGAATGGCATTAAGTGCCTTATTTTTTAAATTAAACAATTAGTACATAAAAAACACAAATCTTCCTTAAAAAAAAAACATTAATCTACTTCAAGTGACATCCATCTGCTAGAAATTTTGTACTAGATTTTTTTTTTTATTACAAGCAGTATTTTTTAGCATTTCACAACTTAGTTTCAAGCTCGTAATAAAAGACTTGACTGCATGTGCATATTGACATTGCAAATATTTTGAAGAATCAATATAATTTAACAGCTGAAAATTTACAGTTACTAGTCTGTACATCATTATTTTGTACAAAATTGATAATCAGAATGATGTTGCATGCGTATAAGTACAAAAACACAATTTAAAAAAAATGAATACTGTACATTGTTTAAACTTTACAGGGTTAAAACACAAAGATCACCTGGTCTTTCACTTATTTACAAATGGTTTTAAGACAACGTTTTTTCTTATGGGTCTCTATAAGACTCTTATGAGTCTTGCAGATTTGAAATATTCTAGCATGTGTGTCAAGAGCTGGAAAGTGGTTGTAGTGTGCTTACAGTGAGGTGTTCATCACAGGTACTGACATGAGCTGTTTCGACTTCAAATTAAAAGTCTGAATGTCTGTAATCAGAAGAAACACTAGACTCTCTCATCTGTCTCTGTTTCTCTACTTTTAATTAACTTAGAAGTGTGAACTCTAAAGGACGTGGAGGGAGGATAATGTTACCCTTTAATAACTCATATGCTTTTAATTATCTTAACCAACTGGGAACCATACCATGTATTTGCTGGGTTAAGGTATCATAGATATGCGCCCAAAACAAAGACTAACTTTATTTTTTTAAATTAATGTTTAAGATGGCAAATGATCTGAGAGAAATGTTGACGGTATATATACTTATATTTCATTCAATACCAATTTAAAAGTTTAATCTAACTAAAACTAAAGGAATTTTTATACTTACTAAAGCATTGTGTTGTTAGCTTAGCAACATGCTCATGTCACATTCTATTGTAATACTCCTCTTCTAAGTGTACTTCTTATGAAAAGCTCTTAAGGCACTCTCTCAACAAGAAGGCTGTTCCAGAATTTGCTAGCATACAAAATGATAAATGAAATGTTGACAATAAATACATTTCATTCAAGTAGCCAATCAATATAAAAGTTCAATCCAACTAAAAATGGAGAATTTTACTCAACATTTTATGTGTGCCGTGAATTTTCATACTTAGTCTTGTGTCAAGTATTGAGTGTTGTGTTGCTAGCTTTAGCACCATGCTAACGCCACACTTTATTGGAATCATTTGAGTCCAGTCTCCAGTGTACTTCACGTGAAAAGTTCTATTGTGGAGTTTCTACCTATTAGAAGGTTCAAAATCAGTCACTTGAGTTCCATTTCAATTAGGAAGCTGCCTTAGAAGGTAGGTAGTAAACACCAAGGCAGCTCTCTATAAGTTTGGGAACAGAGATATAGGGTATATTACATTTTGATAGGTATACTATGTGTTTTTTAAACTTCCATACAGACTCGCATTAATGCTTCTTCTGTTGATTTGTGTTCTTCCTCTTCAGAACATACTGTTTTATCATCTTCATCTTCCTTTAGCAGCACCTACACAAACATATAAACACAGTTTGAGGTCAACTGAACAGCCTGGCCAGAATCTTACAGATGATTGTTTTCCCGTTCATGTGAGTTGGATCATTTTATAGGTATAGCATAAATCTACTGACTATAAAACCATAAGCACAGATGGAAGAATACAGTAGAAGATTGACAGTAGACCAGTTTTATACATTCTCGTTCATATTGGGACTCATCAAACATACTTTTCCACAGATTTGAATTCATTCTCTATAGCATGAGCTTATGGAAACATGTTCCAAATGTCACTGCTATCGCTGAACAAATGAATGATTTGTGAGCAGCTGGCACTCTACCAGTACTGGAGGAGTGAAGGAAAAAGGGATGAGGAAAAAAAGAAAAGAGGAGAGGAGAAAAACAAAGTAAAAGAGATTGGAAAGACCCCATATTGCTCAACAAATGGAGATAATTTGACCCTAGAGGCTAGCGGCCTTTGGAAAGGTCTTTGGTCAAACGGCGAAAAAAAGAAAAAAAGAGTTGTCCTGTAATCACATTCATATTGCACAATCCCACCATTCAAGAAGAAGAATACAACACACAATCAAACTATTCATATACGGCCCCAGAAACAAAACATTCATTTCAGCTGAGCGACTTCATTTTAAATTAAATGCAAGAATAAAGCCAAACTAATACATGAAACCAAACAAACAAAAATTAGCCCAGTGGTGCTCAAATTGTTTTGCTTCGGGACACAGATTTTAAATTGGACATCAAGTGGTGAGCAACACAATAACCAAAATGGTTTATTGTAAAAACAAAAACAATAATATCTGTAAAATAAAACATTTTGATTGACTAATATTACCATAAAACTGCAATATGCAAAATTATTATTCTAAAATAGGCTGAATTGGAAAATGTATGTTGAATTTTGATGGTTTCATGATCTCCACAGAAAATATTTCAATGCAGAAAACAATATTTTTTTATTTATTATTTTATTTAATAATTTTTGATCTGTATTAGTCATGTTTCCTTTTGTTTTGTGTATTTATTTATTTTTAATGATTTTTGAGTATAAGTGCATGTTCCAAATTTGTCATAGGTCTAATTTGGACAGTTTTTTACCAATCCATGATGAATTTGCACAAAAATACCATAGGAGTTTGACTGAACGCATGCTCTTTCAGGTCAATAACCTAAGATGTGACTCTCCTCCCTTTTAAAAGTAGGTAAATCAATTTATTGTGTTGTATGGATGGTTGCATTTTATTATTTGCATTTAGCTTAGTTTGTTCCTGTTTTATGCAGGCAAAACAGACCAAGAACAAACCAGCTGAGAACCACTGAATTAAACTTAACTTGGATGAAATGTCCAGAGGGACAGATATGGGGAACAAGGTCATGAGGAACTGTTACTGACTCATTTTTTCCTGGATCTCCATACTGATTGCTAAACCCAGCATAAAAAATGCACATGAGTGATGATATTATGACAGCTTTTTCAATTAAATTAAATTGATGTTGTTGTTTTGTTTAAGTTTAAGCGGCAGTCGCCCGTGAGGGGCTGACAATGTGCATTTGTTACCTTGAACTATTTATACCTGATCTTAGTCTTACCATTAAAAACAACTTTCATTGGTGTAATGTAATGTACAGTATCCAGGTTGAATCTGTCAAATTAAAAAAACATTTTCAGCTTCAATAAAATTAGTAAATTCAACTTTTTTTTTCATCATGATATTGTGAGCATTCTCCTGTGCTTATAAATACGAAGTATCCACGCAATTATTAGTGAATGAGACCCATTTTTTTTATGTGCATTTATTGAGACGTCATATGAATATTCTCACCTCAGCTTCATCATTGCTTTCATGTGGCAACACCTCTACTTGCTTTGGACAGTCATGTGAGCTTTCCAGAGATGTCATCTTCTTATATTTCCGCATTGTTAAACTGTCCACCAACCAGAACATTATAGACTGAAACACAAGTTGCAATATATTATATTAAAGAAATATATAGGGAGGGAGGGAGGGATGACTGGATGGATTGATGGGTGGGTGGGTGGATGGATGGATGGATGGATGGATGGGTGGGTGGATAGATGGATGGATAAGTGGATGGATGGATGGATGGATGGATGGGTGGATAAGTGGATGAATGGGTGGATGAATGGATGGATGAATGGATGGATGGATGTGTGGGTGGATAGATGGATGGATAAGTGGATGGACTGGTGGATGGTTAAGTGGATGAATGGGTGGATGATGGATGGGTGGATAAGTGGATGAATGGGTGGATGGATGGGTGGGTGGGTGGATGAATGGGTGGATGGATGGATGGACTGGTGGATGGATGGATAGATAAGTGGATGAATGGGTGGATAGATAGATGGATAAGTGGATGAATGGATGGGTGGATGGATGGATGGACTGGTGGGTGGATGGATGGATGATAAGTGGATGAATGGGTGGATGGATGGATGGGTGAGTGGATGAATGGATGGATGGACTGGTGGATGGATGGATGGATGGATGGGTGGGTGGATGAATGGATGGGTGGGTGTATGGATGGACTGGTGGATGGATGGACTGGTGGATGGATGGATGGATGGATGGGTGGATAAGTGGATGAATGGGTGGATGAATGGATGGGTGGGTGGGTGGATGGATGGACTGGTGGATGGATGGATAAGTGGATGAATGGGTGGATGAATGGATGGATGGATAGATGGATGGATAAGTGGATGGATGGATAAGTGGCTGGACGGATGGGTGGGTGGATGGATGGATGGATGGATGGACGGATAGATAAGTGGATGAATGGGTGGATAGATAGATGGATAAGTGGATGAATGGATGGGTGGATGGATGGATGGATGGACTGGTGGGTGGATGGATGGATGATAAGTGGATGAATGGGTGGATAAGTGGATAAGTGGATGACTGGGTGGATGGATGGATGGGTGAGTGGATGAATGGATGGATGGACTGGTGGATGGATGGATGGATGGACTGGTGGATGGATGGATGGATGGATGGATGGGTGGGTGGGTGGATGAATGGATGGGTGGGTGTATGGATGGACTGGTGGATGGATGGATGGATGGATGGGTGGATAAGTGGATGAATGGGTGGATGAATGGATGGGTGGGTGGGTGGATGGATGGACGGGTGGATGGATGGACTGGTGGATGGATGGATAAGTGGATGAATGGGTGGATGAATGGATGGATGGATAGATGGATGGATAAGTGGATGGATGGATAAGTGGCTGGACGGATGGGTGGGTGGATGGATGGATGGATGGATGGATGGACGGATGGACAGATGGACTGATGGATAGACAGATATCATACATTATTCTTGAATGACTCACATTCACAATGAAAGGCACGATCAGCATGACGATGGCTAACTCCAGCTGTGGGTTTGGGATGTAGTCCAACACCACCTCCTCCAGCTACAACACACACAAACACCAGTGGTCAGCACTTAGAAACATGCATATCCATCTAATAAATAATAATAATAATAATATGAAATCTGGTTTATATATATACAATTTATATTTATAATTTAGAAAAGTCTGAAGTTGCATGTATTTTTTCACACATGTGCAAGGTCCACCCATAGGCCCAACGACAGAATCCAATGGCACGGGTAAAGGTATTCAGCGCGTAGGTATTTTACTTGCATTTCTGCAAAGTCTACTTAATTAGTTAAAGTTTAGTTTCAATTTGATTCTAGCTCTGTGCTTAATCTGACTCTGATTTCAAAAGATTATTAAACTTAGACTGTGTTTATAATTAGGAACTAATCATCAATTTTGGTTATGTATTCATTTAGATATTTGATTATTCTGGGTATTAATACTTTTAATTATTCGTTCATGAAGGACCTGATGTCGCATTAGAGTCTCAAACCAGCCGGGACGGACACAAACTCGCCAGATCTTATCTTAGTCAGAGGGTCCAGGGTTAACTATTTCCATTAAGTCAGCTACTATATGCATGCTCACACACACACACAAAAAAATTTCATAGTCACGTTTATACAGCATACTTAGTCAGTGATAGACGGTTAACAAAAGGTCCCAGATGATGCTCCCTTCATTGAGCCACTGAGACATTTAAAATTATATCAAACGTGAAAGGGATAAAACAATAGTGTCACAAGATGCATAATATGTGGTATGTAGACATTCTTCGTGAACTTTCAGTGACCTGAGTCAGGGCGAAAGGTGACGGAGTGGGAAGAGGGGTATGCATAGATACGCGAGGAGAGAAGTTTGGGCAAGGCCTATGCTCTTTCTTTGAGATCTCCTCTTCAGATTTGTGAGTTTTATTGTTTTATTGCAGGGTGTTTGACCTCGTGTTCTGTCTTAGCAGGAAAACCACAAGCACTGAAACATTCGATGGTCACACAATATTTGGCACTTAAGTCATGCTTACGAATGTCATTGTATTAGACAGGAATATATCCATACAATTTCTGTTCGTCAAATGTATCAAGAAATGTATCAATAGTTTGGAAACATTACTATTTTTAATGTTTTTGAAAGAAGTCTTATGCTCATCAAGACTGCATTTATTTGATCAAAAATACAGAAAAAACAGTAATATTGTGAAATATTATTACAATTTAAAATAATGGTTTTCTATTTGAATATACTTTAAATATAATTTATTTCTGTAATGCAATGCTGAATTTTCAGCATCATTAATCCAGTCTTCAGTGTCACATGATCCTTCAGAAATCATTCTAATATGCTGATTTGTTATCAATGTTGGAAACACATTAAATTTCAGAATTTATTGATGAATAAAAAGTTTAAAAAAGAACAGCATTTATTTAAAATAGAAATCTTTTGTAACAGTATACACTATTGTTCAAAGGTTTGGGGTCAAAGGTTTTTTTTTTTTTTGATATGCCACACCTGTGAGGTGGATGGTTTATCTCGGCAAAGGAGAAGTGCTCACTAACACAGATTTAGACAGATTTGTGAACAATATTTGAGAGAAATAGGCCTTTTGTGTACATAGAAAAAAGTCTTAGATCTTTGAATTCAGCTCATGAAAAATGGGGGCAAAAACAAAAGTGTTGCGTTTATAATTTTGTTCAGTGTATATATTTCTAAATAAAACAATTTTTTTTTTTTTTTAGTTCTGTCCATCCTGGTATTACTAAATACTGTAGAGGGAAATGATGCCCATGGGGTAAGTCTGTGTAACAATAACAGAAACATTGAGTGTGTGAATGTTTATCTTACATTGGTCCACCCGGGAAGGAGCAGCACCAGAGTGACCACACTTTTCTCCAGAGCAACGATTAGTAAATACACCGAGCACTGAGACAACCAAGCCGCTACCCGAGGAGGATCACCTAAAACAATGAAAGAGACATTCAAAAGTGAATTATGATTCATTTACGTTTTCTAAAGTGCTTGTCTTTGCAAAAATGGACACCATTGTTATGTAGTTGCTAAGGCATCAATAGCAAAAGCACATAAAAAAAAAGACATAACAATACAAGAAAAAAATATCAAGAAATAAAAGAACACCATAGCAAGGTAAACAATGCAAATGTAAACAATTTAGAAGATCGCGAGCTGCATTTTAATTAACACTATCTCAATATACATTAACATATATATAGGCTATATATATATTTATTGACAAATTATAATGATTATTATTAATTGAAAAAGAGATTGGCAAATATATTGATGCTTTTAATGAATTATTATTTATAAGGAACTCCTTTTCTTCCATATGTAAAAAGTAATTTTATTTAACATTAATAAATGTAACAATGTTGGTATTTTTATTCACGCAGTATTTCTTTTAGCATGTAAGCCCTTTTAAGTGGTCAGCTTCCAAAAGTTCTGGTCAATTTAAAATGGCAAAGTGTCAAAACAGGGATTCAAAAGCTGACCTAAGCAGATAAGCATTCATGAACAATTGTTTGTCCAAAATCATGTGAAACGATGGGCGTATTCCATCTGCTTTACGTGCATGTGCACAGAATGTGCATGTGAGTATGTATGTGTGTGTGTGTGTGTGTGTGTGTGTGTGTGTGTAAAATTTTCTTTTTCTATGGTGTTTTTGCCAAGGAAATCCCAGAGAGGGAAAAAAGCAAGTGTGGGGAAACTACCCAAACACATTTGAAAAATATAACATACAGCGCCCTCTGGTGGTGACATGACATGAGGTTTATGTTTTCTGGTCATTTATAACAGCAGACTTGAACTTTAAAAAAACCCCTTTAAACTTCAGTTCAACCAAAACACACACAAAAAAAGGTTACAAATGTTTGTTATTTTCTGCAGCAATTGATTTCCCAAAGAACGTTTAAACGAACAGTTCTTTAAAGAGCCATTTTTTTCTAGTGTGAAGGACATTTTGAAGGACCTTTTTCCGCTATAAAGACCCTCTTGCGCAATCGAAAGGGGAATGGAACCATAGATATCAGTAAAGAATTTTTTTTTTTTTTTTTAAGTCTACAACTAGCTTCAATTAATGTAACTCACCATATTCTCCGAACATTAGCAGTGTTAGGTGTTTATGTTCCACTATCTTGGAAACAACCTTCACCCCCACCCAGATCACCAGCATTCCCAATGTGGCATCCAACAGGAAGTTCAATAGATACCTGTATACAGAAAAGGTTAATACGGTTAGTGTAATTGCAGGCTAAAGCAATAAAACTTGACAAACAAGTAATAACCGACTCACAGAGAGCAGGGATCTTCATTGGTGAGTGTGGACAGGAATATGTTGGCAAAATGCATGAAAAGAGCACCAATGGCTTGCTTAGACGTATCAAAGATCCTGCAGGCAAAACGAAAGAATGAGAGTGTGCTCTGTTTTGTGCTATTATATTATCATAATATCATAATTCTTTACTATTGTTTAATATTAATTACCAGATCCTCCAAGGTCTTCTAATTCCAACAGGTTCACGAAACCTCTTCACTGTGAAGACAAAGATATTGTTAGCATGAATAATGTTTAAGTTATAAACATCCATGTGAGTTTCACTCTAAATATGGTTTAATATAGCATGATAACTTAAAAAATATTACCAACCGCAAACGTTTGAATGGTACAATCACTGATGATGCAATGATATTCACATTTTTGTGACTTTATCTGGATTTAATGTACGGATTTAAGTTATCATGCTGTATTAAACCATATTTAGAGTGAAACTAACATGGATGTTTTTGAAAGAAGTCTCTTATGCTCACCAAGGCTGCATGCAGTAAAACAGTAATATTGTGAAATATTACTACAATTTGAACTGTTTTCTATGTGAATATATTTTAAAATGTAATTGATTCCTGCTGAATTTTCAGCATCATTGCTCCAGTCTTCAGTGTCACATGATTCAATTGTGCTCATTTGAATATATATGTGACCCTGGATCACAAAACCAGTCATAATTCGCACGGGTATATTTGTGGCAATAGCCAACAATACAAAATTATCGATTTTTCTTTTATGCCAAAAATCATTAGGATATTAAGTAAAGATCATGATCCATGACGATATTTTGTACATTTCCTACCTTAAATATATAAAAAATGTATTTTTGTGAGTGGATGCAGCACAATCACGAACATAAATGGACAACTTTAAAGGCGATTTTCTCAATATTTAGGTTTTTTTGCACCCTCAGATTCCAGATTTTCAAATAGTTGTATCTCGCCAAATATTGTCCTATCCTAACAAACCATACATCAATGGAAAGCTTATTTATTCAGCGTTCAAATCTCAATTTTACAAAATTTACCCATAAGTTTTTGTGGTCCTGGGTCACATATGTTGAATATCAAAAATGGAAATGCCAACACTTGGGTGATAAAGTTCTGTTGAGACTAACTCCATCACTGCCAACGCACGAATCAAAGAAATTGAACTAAACAGACACAAAATTAGTAATTCAATGACTTTTAAGGGAGAGGATAATTGTGTTTAACACAAACTGTCTCAAACCAGCTCACAAACCTACACACCCGAAGCTGAACGACATATCTAAGGGACGTTTTCACATATGCAAACGGTTAGTCTGTAATCAACAGCCAAACAGAAGCAGGATGATTATTGAATGTCTGAGGAAACTAACAGCGATGACGTCAGCAAAGATAAGCAGCCAAAAAAAAAAAGAAAAAAAAGAAAGAAAAGAAGCCAGGAAGTACCCAGAATAACAAAGAGGAAGTGCATACAGTAAAAACACAAGCATAAGCACAGGCCAAGAGTTGAAAAAGTACAAATGTCACAAATTGTTTTTAAGACAATGACAGTTTTAAGACTTTCCTGAAAACACAAATAAAATTTAACTTCGCTATTCAATAAACAAGTGAATGCAAATCAGTCCCGTGATGATAACTCATGCTCAGGGTATTTTCCTCTGATAATGACTCATGATCAGGGTATTTTTCTATGTACACAGCAAAAAGTTTAATAATAAACAAGAACAGCACAGATTCTTTGTAATGTGTAACTCTAGAAAGGTAATTTACCATGTTTTTGGGGTTATTCAGTGCATGACCACAAAACAAACAAACTGCTTTTGGGAAGTATAATTAGAAAACATTCATTTTTACATCCTCTTACGAAAATGTGAACAATACCAAACTCACCAGCACTATGGTATTTAGTATGTTGCTAGGTGGTCTAAGTCAAAAGTATTACATTTTGGTCTCTGAATACACTGTAAATTTCCCTTCTTTTATCATCCAGCAGGTATAAATCCCAAATCTCCTCAACAAGCCGCATTGAATTATCATTCATGTCCATACTACAAATGCGGGACAAGTTACATGCTAAAGTTTAAGGTTTTATTCACATCTTACAGCATCACCACAAATTAGCACCTTTGTAAATAACATTCTTCGCAAAAAGGCTTTGTTTACAACCACCACATTCACTGATTAGTATAGCAGCTTAGCTCACAATTACCATTAACCAAGAAAACACTATACTGTATCTTTGGACTGCACGAGCACATGACAAAGTTAAATATTGGGAAAGAAACAACTCTGAACTGGACCTTAGGGTTCAAATTAGTAAGGCAGGTCACATGACTCGGGCCCTCCAGCTGAAATGGAAAATATATGAGTTTGGGGCCATCACATGAGCTATAGGAGTGAGCGCTGTTATCATGTGCTATCACACAGCTGAGGAATCTTATCTTTGAATAAAGCTTGTACCTCAGAAGAACAGATTTTGTTTGTGTGTGGAAAGTGAAATGCTGCTTTCTTTTTAAGGTGCATTCATTTACTGTTGTTTGGCGAATGCTCGTGGCCATTTCAACAGGAGTACATCGGGAATGATGTGTGAAATATTTCCTCACACAGATTTCACAACAGGTTCGAGCTGAACTAGAAAGCTGCTTGGTTTGAAAGTGTCATCTGTGTGAGCTGTGATTTGCTAAACTATTGTCAATAGACAACAGATCCTTTTTTTTTTTTCACAAAATTTCTCTAATGTGAACACACCTTTAATTCACGTTTCTGGTCTTATTTTGAATGAATGATTGGTGAATGTTATTTCAATAAAAAAAAGAAGAAAGTTGTAACAACTTAGGCCTAATCTTCCTGCTTTTCTGCTGATGCTCTTCACTATTGGATAATATCAATCAATAATCAAACAGCTCTTTACCAGCAAACCAGCAAACTCTGGTTTGTTCACGATCCAATCAATTCCCAGTTGATAAAATCAACTCCTGCCCTGCATATTTTTTCATTGAATGTCCTGTTGCACTCAGACATATAATAAATTACAGAAATAAAATGGAGTATAGCCTAATTCATGTTTACCTTGAGTGACTAGGCAATTATTTCTGTTGGACTACTAGATGCACTAGAAAACTAAATTTAATGAAATAATGTTCCCACAATGTTTTTTACCAAATAATTTCCATGACTTTTCCAGTAGTTTATGATTAATAGATCATATTTTATAGATATAAGAGATATTAAAGATTCAATAGATATAAAACTACTTTTTTAATTAAATATTTATACTTTTTCAATATTTTGTTTATTTGGGTCGCTGAATGATATCGTAATGATATCGTATCGATGAATCGTATTGATTAAATGTCATGACGTTTCTTTATTGCTCGAGGATTAAACACTTCAGACCCTGAATTAGCACACAATGAGAAGAGTAAATGGATCAAAAGATTACCATGAAGATAAAAAAAGATAACACAGACATAAGCTACTGAACCAGAATAAAACCAAAATTTCTCATATTTTTTTGGTAAATATTTTGGTTTTGTTCAAATCAACGAACGTCATTTTAAAAGTCAAATCAAGTGCTTAAGGTAACTACTACATGAAGTTATTTATTTTACAATATACACTAGACTGTAAGCCTACAGTAAAAATGGTCTGAATTACTATAAGTACCACTTCACACATCTGTACCCCATAGTACCGCAACAGTACATAATTGCTACAACATAACTGTAAACAAACCAACCAACCACTAGCCACGCGCTGCATCATATCCTTAAAAGAAAACAATAGAAAACGCCATCATCTTGCGGAAACATTATCGCATTTGCGGTTTAGTTTAAAATGCGGAAAACTTACACATTAAAGTGCTGAAAGCCAGAACAGCCAACAGACCCTGAATAAAAACACTGAATCCGCCCATCAGAGATCCGTCCACACAGCCCTGATACTCCGGGTTCACCAAATCACTCATATTTCTTCTGCTCTTCATAAAAACTAACATGTTTGCGTTTTAAAACCAGAACAAGAGTCATAGATTCCTTTGTGGAACCGAAATCCTCGGGAATTCGACTTAAACGGGTTTTCCATATAACTTCACTAGCCAGAAGACAAAGAAATTCGCACGGCAGACTGATGAACAAAGATCGCATATACACCGCTCGAGCTGTTAAAGTCGTATTGAAGTTGAGCGATGTGGCATAAGATAAAGCATTTCACTCAGGTCAGTTTCTTTCTTGTTATTGAGTCAACAACGGGGAAAGCGGCTCTGCTGACGTCACCTCCTGCAGCTGAAATTTCCTGGAGCCCTTTGTCCCCCCCAACACACATGTGCTGATGTGAATGCATATATCAGGACAAGTTACTTTTATTTTAGATCATTTGCCTTCACAATTGATTGTGAGACTGATTGACTGTATATATAAATTGATATTAGTCATATGAATGTTTGGAATGGAATTGACAAAGTTTCATCATATAGCCTACTTATGAATATTGCATATTTATCCATAGCTAAAAATAAAAGTTAGTGACGGAAATATTTTGGACCTAATAGGGGGGAATAGGGAGTCAGTTGTTCTAATCAAATCCACTGTATGTTAGCTGTGTGACGCATCAGTTCAGGTCAACTCTTGAACCTTATAAAATCCATCAACCATTCACGAAACACTGGAAAATAGTTGTTTATCAGAAGTTACCATGCCAACTAACCTCTCATAAAAACATTTTCTGGTATATCAATTCAATGTTCCTTTTTTCTTTTATTTTTATAAAGCCTCTTCTCAGCCGTGACGCACAGTAAAAGGAGTGTAATGGGGTGGGACTGCTTGGTTGTTTCAGCTTCACTGATCCATAACTCTAAAGACATTAAGTCATGCAACATGATAAATGAGCATAGGGGTACAACTGAAGCATGTAAATAAACAGAAAAAAATACATATGGTTCAAAATCAGATAAATAGATTTCACTTAAAAGACATTAAACCGTTTCATATGACATATAAACGTTTAGGGCAATGAGGTATAATCAGTTGTGTGGCATATTTTTCACTAAGGTTGACTTTATTTACAATGTGGCGTAGAAGACCATGTGCATTTTAGGAGCTGTTGTCATGTCTGTGTAGATTTTGTTAAATTATGTTTGATGTTCTGAGTTCATATCTTTTATTTTGAAGTTTAATCATAAACATTTTATTTTGATTATTTAATCATCAAGTTCATAGTCTTTTGCCGTGTCTGAAATCGCATACTCTCTTGTTTTGAATAATTACTTTGTGACTGTTAAAAAAGAATGTTCTATATAGTATGAATGTGTAGTATGAATGAAATCTGGACATACATGTTGTCATTGTCATGTGACGTACCAGTGCCAGTTGTGTCGCTTCATGGCCTCATGGGATAGTAAAGTGTCGATCAGCTGCACCTCAGAATCTCGACAGAAGTAGTAAGTCATCTGGTTACTTTTTGCCAACCGTTTCATGAATACTGGACATACTCTTTTGCATACTGTTTTTCGCCTTCCATGGTGAAGCCTGCGGAGATGGAGACCAAGATGGATTCGGCAGAAACGGGTACCATGGCGGATCAGAAGACTAGGGAATCAGGAGGCCAAGGCAGAGCCGACAGAGCAGAAAACCAAGCTGGAGCAGGAAGGAAAACCTGAAGGCCATGGTGTAGCTGAAGACCACTCAAGGGTGAACTCGGAGACAGCCTTCATGGCCATTATAGGGAACTCACAAAACTCAGGGATGGTACTCCTGGCCATTGCAATACAGGCAGGGAACACAGGGAACTTGGAGACTGCATTCCTGGCAGTGGCAGTACAAGCAGGCAACACAGGGAACTCAGAGATGGTACTCATGGCCATGACAGAACAGACAGTGTGCTTGTGTGGCTCCAGGGCTGAAGTGAGCTCTGCGGGAGCTGCAGCGGAGTCAGCCACTTCAGATGAGGAGGTGTGTGCGGCGCAGACAAACAAAATGATAGTAGCCATCACATGAAGCGGTAATGAGCGGGGTAGCACTTTTAGGACCACTGGAGCAGGGACCACTAGGTTTGGGCTCTTTGGGACCACTGAAGCAGGGACCGCCAGACTTGGGAACTCTGGGACCACTGAAGCAATGTCTGCAGGGCTTGAGACCTATGTGGCCACTGGGCTAGGGAGTGCTGGGACCACCAGGCTTGGTAGCACTGGTTCCACTGGAGTTAGGGGGCTGGGACCATCAGGCTTTGGACCACCAGACTTGGGACCACTGGGCTAGAGAGTGCTAGGACCACTGGACTTGGGTGTGCTGGGACTAATATGCTTAAGAACACTGGGCTAGGGAGTGCCAGGACCACCAGGCTTGGTAGCACTGGTTCCACTGGAGTTAGGGGGCTGGGACCATCAGGCTTGGAACCACCAGGCTAGGGAGCACTGGGATCACTGGGCTAGAAAGTGCTGGGACCATCTGAATTGTGACCACTGGGCAAGGGAGTGCTGGTACCACTGGACTAGGGAGCATTGGGACCAACAGGCTAGGGAATGCTGGGACCACCTAAATTGGGACCAAAAGACTAGGGAGTGCTGGGACCACCGGTCTTGGGACCACTGGGCTAGGGAGTGCTGGGACCACCAGTCTTGGGGCCACTGGACTTGGGAAAACTGAGACCTAGGGAGCTTTCTCCCTCTCCTCTTTGAGCCATAATAAGGAGCGAGCATGAGGTAGCACAGGGTACCACCACAGGCTGGGAAGTGCTGAGGCCTAAGGTGGGAGAAGCAATGCATCCCACACAGTAGGAAGAGAGGCAGAGTCTTAGAGCATAATTAATTAACTTTTCCAATGTTAAGTCACATCTGCCTTTTGGCAGACATGATTTAACAGGCTTGTTGAGTCCAAAGGGATGCAAGCCCTGAAGGACTTTATCTTCCCAGTCCACACAGCTGGCAAGAGCACAAAAGAGCTCTGTATAGCCTTCAGTGATGTCCCTCCTCCGCCGAAGGCACACAAGCTAATCTGCTGGATCCATGGGTATTGGTCAGGTATCCTGTAACGTTTGGTGACTCAGAGACGAGGGAGAGCGGGATCCAACTGAAGATTATGATTAATTGAAGATTATGACAAGAAACAGAAATAAAAAATCTGCCTTAAATTTTTAAATGCAACCAACAAAACTATATAAGTCATTACAACTTAAATTACATTAAACTGAAGTAATGTAAAAACATATGTTGTCATAACTTACTGATCTTATTTTTTATTTTATTTATTTTTTACAGTGAACAGATCGGGTGATTTGACCAATCCGAGCAGAGTAGGAGAGAGAAAGACTGTATCTCTGACGTGCAATGTATATTATGAGAAAATTAAAGTGTTTTTTGACATTTGATGCATGTAAGTTTTGAGACCTCCAAAAAAAATTAAAATAGCATAATAGGGGTGCTTAAACATCATGGCAGGATTACGTAATATTCAGAGTTTGCATTTTACTGTTTTTATTTATTTTGAGGAATACTGAATCTGTTTTTGTACAAGTGAGATAAGTAAATGCATGCTCACATTTAGTCTAAATCTACAATAACCATCATGTTAACACACAACACACACAGTGCACTTAACTTTCTTTCAAGGGGTCAGAAGACCTGTAAGTCAATTAATAGGAAAACAAAGTAACTTGCATTACTTATTTGAAAAAGTAACTCAGATATTTTGTTGTAAATTTAAAAGTAATGCGTAACTTTACCAGTTACTTGAAAAAGTAATCTGATTACGTAACTCGCATTACCCCAAAACAGCACATGATCCTTCAGAAATCATTTTAATATGCTGATTTGGTGGTCAAGAAACATTTCTTATTGTTATCAATGTTGAAAACAGTCGTGCTGCTTATTTGAAACGGAAATCATTTGTAACATTATAATAGTACAGGTATTTACTGTAACTTTTGATCAATTTAACACATCCTTGCGGAATAAAAATCTTAATGACCCAATTTTTTAACATTTTGTAGACTGGACATGAAAAATGCAAACTAAAACTAGATATTTTGATGGAGGTGATCATAAAAGAAAAGTGGCTGCAAATATACACAGTAAAAATATTTGTTCAGATAACCTAATTTGTTTCATGTGTTAACATCTAAATTAACTGTTTTATTTAAGCCAAAAATTATTTACTGTAATATAACAATCAAACTGATTAGGTTACACAGATGAAAGTAATTTTAAGGGTTTTATCAGGTATCACTCAGAAGAAAAGGTTGTATATAGAAACCTAAACGGTTCTGTCAGCCACTTCATACTGTATATTCCCATGGGATCATTTTATGGATTTAGCTTTAATGAATGAAAGCATTATTTTTTTTTTCATTAATTTATTTTGATTGAATTTTCTGAATTAAACAGCTCGTGAACATACTTTATCACTAGAAAAAAATTAAATAACTCATTAAACATGAAAGTATTATACAAGCATTAAGACATTTTTGGCATAAATGATTCTTTAAAATTCAGTCAAGAGGTCATAACCCCAATGAACCCTTTTTCTTTAAGAGTGTAGAATTAGCTCTTTAAGGTAACAACTGGGCTAACCAGATAATATCCAGAGCTAATTTCCTAGTCAAAACTTTTTAGTACTATACCACAGCATGGAGAGGATAAAGCATTGACCCACATTGTCTATCTCCTCTCACAAGGTCTCATGGTAATCTGTCCCTGGACGAGCTTGTCAAAGTCTCCTCTTGTAGATTAAGCTCAAGGCATGAACCATCTGTTACTGTAACATCACTAAGGTGCTTATTAGATCAGATCAGTTTTTTTTACTGGACAAGGAATTTCATCTTGTACAGAATGTGTACAGGAGGGTGTTTATATGTGTGAGTGAGTGTTGAAACTAACCCCCTACTTCTGCACCAGTCCTATTGAAAGTCATTAAAGTGCACTTATTTATAGTGTCAACTATATTGATGTGACTTTAAATTCAGTACAGCAATAAATATGGTTACCACAGGAGGGCAACGGAGGACAATATGAGAACTGAATTTATATGTCTGAGATAGGTCATTTCTAAACAGCATTATTGCAATAATAAATTAATGCTTTATGTATTAATAAAAAGAATATGTTATTATTTATACATTGGTTAATTTACATTTTTAAAGATATACTGTAATGTTTATTAGAATAAGCTGTGTTAACTAGTTAACCCTAAAAAAAAAACTGCATGTTGTAACATCTAAATTAAAAGCTTTTATTAAAGTAAAAACATCAATCATGTTATCATATTAAACCTCATTGGTTACACAACAAACGTATACACCATTAGGATTGCATGTTATCACTTTTTACAGTGTAGTCTACATAATATTATTGTCATATTCCTACCTTAAAAACAAAGGTTCTTTAGGCATTGATGGTTCCATGAAGAACCTTTAACATCCATGGAACATTTCCTTTGCACAAAAGGTTCTTTAGTGGGAAAGATTTAGTTTTTACACTAAAAAAAAAAAAGTTATTTTAAGAACTTTTCACTGAAAGGATCTTTGGGGAACCAAAAATGGTTCTTGGAAAATGGCATTGAAATTGGCACCTTTATTTTTAAAAGTGTAGTTATGAATGATGATAGCCATTTCATTTTCTGTGAAACTTACTTCAGTTTTTTTCTTTCTAATGACAAAACTTACACAGTAGTTATTTTGTTTTAATTACCTAACATGACTCTAATGAACTGAAAACATGACTTTAAATCTTTTCTTTTTTTTTGATTTAGCCCTTATAGGCTATATGATGGAAGTTACAGAAACAGAAGGGTATTGTTATTTCTTTTTTTTATTATTATTTCTTTTTTTTTTTTTTTTTTGTGGTTTCAGCATAATATATCACTTTGAACCATACATTAAACTATGTCAGTAAGACGCTTGAAAATGTAAAGCTGTCAAACTGTTTTAGCGTTAAGTGAAAACAAGTGAGATTGCAACAGCAGCCCCCTCTTGTTTACACTGTCTGTGTCTCAAAACCTAGTGTGTTACCTACATAGAAAGCATTTTATCAGCCTTTTTTGCACGTTCTTGGACAGCCTCTTTTTGGCCATCAAATTTCCAATAGCTCCAAAAAACGATGCATGCGTCACTGATGCCCAAAAGTGCTGCACGCGCCTGAATGCCCAAATGCTGTCCACTCAGACGGCTCGCGAGGATTTTAGACACAGCCTTGAGTTTCCCCACACGAGGGAGGCGGGGGCTCGGGCCTATTTCTATTTATAATGGGCAGAACAAATTTTGCAACTGTAAAGGTCAATGAAGGAGTCGGCTTGAAAATAATCTGTAGATGTTGAGACATGCGCAGATGCGGGATGATGCCATATTGGACACACACATACATACACACACACACACCGCTCCTGCTTCAACCAGAACACCGGATCACTCCATTCGGATAGACGGAAAAAAACTCGCATAAGGTAAAAACTACATTATCCGCATGAACTTCATTCTGTAATAGTAATCTTGTCTGACACGGACTCGTGCTTCTATGCGCGAATTTCCGCGTACAGACGCTTTTTCCTCGTTAAAAACATTTGGAGGTTGTTTGTAACAGTCAGAAATATAGGCTACACAAGCTTCTGCGCAAGAGTTGATAAAACGGTCCGAACAATAAAGTAACCTTATTTATATATAACACGAATGTCGAGCGACCGCACTTTCGATTATGTCGATATTAATATTTACGATCTGAAGAGACGCGCGCTGAAAATGTCGTTGAAAAATAACGTTTATGTAACAAGCGATATTTTCGTGTCGCGTTCTTCCTCAAAGATACACTGGCCCTGTTACTATTGACTTTATTTTCTAACTGCCATTTGACCTCCTTTCGATTTCAAAGGACACAATGTTCACGCGTGAATATCAACACTTAAGTTTACACATTCGGGTGGTGTTCATAGAAATGTTTTTGGACGTCACGAACCGGTCGGTGTACGTGCGATTCAGGTGCGCAGAATATGGTCCGAAATCCTCGTTCCTCATGTGTCAAATCCACTTTCAACATGGCGGGTTAAGGTGTGTTAAAACTGCCATGCAAAATCTTTGAAGAAGGAAAAAATAAAACCGCGCTGTTTACGCATCCAGTTTTCGTTTCTTTCGCTGCACCTGGACGTGGTTTAATGAATTAAATTTAAAGTTGTCGTTTGCCGACGTCGGTGTCATTTTTTTCCGCTGCAATACTTTTAGAGTGTGTAAAGTACAGTAGTATCTCACATGCTCATACAATATTTCCTGTTTCGCTTTGTGCTGTGCTGAATGCGGGAGACAACATTTAATTCACATATTATTCCTTAATCAAACAGTTCATGAGCCACACAGTTTCAATAAGCTATTTACGTGACGAATGAATAGCCTAAACCATATTTTTTATATATATAAAATCGATTATGGTGAATTTGAATTAAAGGCGATTAATCTTCATCAAAATACGAGTTATTTATTTGATTAGCCTTTACGTTAGTGGATGTCTCCTTAAATCCTTGAGGGTTTTATCCGTGAATTCATACGGGCGGATTAAACTCGCAGCAGTAATAAAGAGGAAATGGAGTCACGACGACGAGATGAACTGATATGAAATTATATTTCCCGTTAATTCTCTGTCTGACCTGGAAAAGATGAGCTCGAATAAGTCTCTTTATAGCCTTTTTTTTAGACATATATATATAGCCTATATCATCATATATAGATAGCAGGCCCATTAAGAAGCATTTGTTTAATAAAACCGCCAATAGCCTTCAATTCAACAATAGCCTTCATGAAATTCATCAAATCTTCGATGTTTTGAAGTACGCTTCAATAAAGCTTGACATCTGAATCGATTGTGCCTTCATAGTTGAGACAGAACACATCTTTTCATGAAGGTAAAAATAAGTGCAGAAGAACAAGACGAGTTCATATAGGCTAACGTTACTACTACACCTGAGGAGAAGAGGTTGAGCCGCTAATGAGGGCATGAACCCCCAAAAGTCAAAACAGATGGAATGGGTGGTCCAAATATTATATATTTAGACAAGTAAACAAGTATACAAGCGTTATATAGGCTACAACTTTTTCAGGGGCCACAAAAGTTTAGGCTATAGCCTAGCCTACGAGTAACAGAGATCGTTGCGGCCAAATAGAAGCTAGTAAACAGAAGTTGCTCTCCTCCTCTGAGGAGGTAACCATAGCAACAGTACGCAGCTTGAGTACGTTCAGTATCGGACAGTAAGTAAGTTACCCTGCCTACCTATAGGCTGATTTATTACAAAATATGTGATAATATTGATTTACATACCACACAAATGTAGCAGTGGAGGATTTTTGGGTTGCAGCGAATAGGCTGAATTGCTTAGAAAGGTCTCTGGAAGTCATTGCAGGCTATATAATTCGCATGCATCGTGATTATGTAACATGTAAATGACTGGTAATCCATATTAAAACATCGTTAACGCACAAACACTTCTAGATGTGCAGTGTGAGTTAGTTGAGATATGCGATAGCCTATGTCATAAGGTAATCAGATAGTTTAGCCTCGGGTCGCAGAGATCGGGTGACCGTCCGTTGTGGATTGAATAATGTCATTTACATTCAGGCCGTTGTGACGTAATGTCATTGGACGTCACGATGAAGCATGAAAACAAATATAGGTGGCCTCCAATACTAATTAGACAGAATTACACATTTAAGTAGGTTTGGGGAAACTTTAAACTTTAAAGGGAACTTTATGTTGCGAGGTAAACACATTGACTTGCAGGAATGAATTCATGTTTATTTGGGAAATATAGTTATGTGTACTATCCTACATGACGTTTTGTAGCATTAGCATCACTTCTCTGAGTATAGGCCAACAGCATGAATTTCCCTTTATAAGGTCAAAAAGGTGTTTTTACAGAGAATGATGTCATGGGTATTTTTCTTTGTGCGGTAAAGCATAAATAACTGATAACTTGGTGATGCCATCATGTTGTGTTTTTGAGAAGTGATGCCATCATATTTCAGTGGCCTATAAGATGCTCTAATGCTTTCGTAGTATGTTATCATACCAACTTGTTATCTATTTGACTTATCGCGATCATTTTTGACATTCACACTTGATCCTATGAGTTTCAACTTGATTTTTTCAACTTGACTGAAGTAAATTCAGAGTGATTGGATTGGATTGGAAGAAAGAAAGAAAGATATAATGAACTTAACACTGAGTGTGGCACATTGTGTAAAAAGAGAGAAATAAAACTTGCCATTTTACACTCATTTCCACATTTTAAAGATGGCAACGCTTGAAGACATTTAATATAGCCTATAAGAAAGCACCAACAGAGGACTGACCATATAGCTGTGATAGATGCCTGCTTGAGTTCCCAACATGCACTGCAGCTTTAATTATTATACAGATTACTGTTAGTTATATTGTTTGCTGCTTTTATTTGCGCTGTTGTTGTCACTCTCAGTTATGTGCACACTCTCAGAAAAAATGTACAAAATATGGTACCCTTTCAAAATGTACACCTTTGTACCTAAAGAGTGCATTTTACTACCTTAAAGGAACATATTGGTACCAAAAGCATACATATTAGTACCTTAAAGGTACATATGCAACCTTTTTAAAGGGTTCTGTCCCAGTGACAGCTTTTGTACCATTTTGTATTTTTTTTACTCTGCACCATTATTGAAGTTTGTGCTTTAAGTTCTGCTATACATGTGTAATTGAATACTGTAATTTATAGATTTATCAGTGCGTTCAAATCATTTTAACAGGGTTATTTCAGGGCTCTTGCCACACGCATTTTCCTACATTCCTAATTGCATGGAACTTCCTGGAAAACATCAGGCAAATAAGGCACACAGTCAAATCATTTGTGTGCTGAGAACTCAAGGTTTCAAGTTGATGTGTAATATAATCAGCAAAAAAAAAAGTATTATAACCTGCTAAACTATAGACAGATGAACACCCAGCGAAACTTAACAATTCCTCTCTCCGAGTTGCATGATTAAAATGGATTATTAAATGCGTCTGAGACTGAAAAAGGCCAGAGACGTTTATTTTAATAAGAAACGCAGCGCTACATTGTGTTCAAATAATCCTTTAATTCCCCCTTCCACAATTGAACAAGTCCTGGATTAGAGCGAGAGGGGGCATCTGGCTCAATATGAGCTAATCGATAGTACGGCCTGCCTAAAATCTGAATTTATTCTGAAACAGCCCACATCATAGATTAGGGTTGATAATTCACTTTAATCCCGCTTCTTCAATCCGGAGGTGTCTTTCCACCCACAGGCCCAACTGTGCTGGCTGAACCACAGAGAACCCACACAAATCAAGACATCCAAATGACAGCAGCAATGAATATATTTGTTCGTCATTTGAAAATTACTCATTGCCAAAAAGCAAACCTTCTTTTTGACACCAATAATGTAAATTTTTGCTTATATTTATAATGGTCGGTATATTTACCCCTGTAGATTTTTGTTTTGCCAAGTTTATTAGAAATGGATCGCATTTGTTTCTGACAGAATTCTGGTCAACTGGAACAAAACACTTTTTCCTCATTTAAAGCCCACTCAAGTCACAGTGAATCCTTGTCATGTCAATTTCCTCTTCGATTCTCGTTTTTCTCGACCGGGGTTGTGCGGAACACCGCCAGAAATATCTCAGAAATGAGTGACAGAACCATAATATTTTTCATCTGCTGTGTTTATAACACAACACACACACACACACACACAAACACACACACATAACGATACACTGTCATCATGGCAAATATTGAGTGAGTCATTTGCAAGGAAGTGGTTTCGGTGTTAAAGTGCACTTCTTGTTCATAGTTCCATCTGAAACCAGGACTTCAATAGAAGAAAAATACATTAGTGTCACAATGTATGCATTATTCATTGCTCTTCACTTCTAAAAGTAAAGGTTCCTTAATGGTTATTTGGAGCACCTTAGGTTCACTTTTTTTCTTATGATGATCTTCTGGGTTCTTTAACTTTTTCCCCACCTGCGTTAAAAAAAAAAGAAGAAAAAAAAGCAGCATTTTTGATCATTTTCACAAAAATTTCATGGCCCCCAGAATATTTTGTTGTATGGATATCTGAACTTGCAATATATCAAAAGAAAGAAACAGAGCCTCTTCTTTTAAACAAAACAAACAAACTAAACATTTTTACTTGAAAGTGGGTAAGTTTAATAAAAAAGCAACATTTTGAACAAAAAGCTAAGGAAATCATGTTTTTCTTCCAAGACTACAGTGTGCATAAGCAATGTTTTTATCTCTTGTTTCTGCTTTGTTTTCTAAAGAACTAGAGAATAAAACGTTCTTCGACATCATAAAACCTTTTTGTTTTTTCAGCCCCAATTGGAAACTTTACTTTAAAGAATGGTGTATTGGGAATTGAATTCAAGTGTAGGCCCTGTAAGCAAAGCAAAAAAATCATCATTATTTGTTTGGTCATTATTTTGTTAAGAGAGTCTGAATTGAAAGAGATAATACATGTGTTAAAAGTGTCAGAGTAGCATTACTTCAATCATGTTTCAGTTTTAGAGCCAATAAAAGTGGAAGCAACCACAACATGCTATTTTTTTGAAGACTTCAGTATGTTTGAAGGATGCAGTTATCAATGCAATCATCAGCTTTTCACATACTAGAGATTGTAATGACATCATCAGTGCAGGAGATCCAAACCACAGACCTTCTGAAATAACTGCAAGATTGTAAGATAGTCTATTTTTTTTTTTTTTAAATGATCTTTAACATAGTTAATAGTCCAGTATTTCTATAGGTTATAGTCAGGATAGAAACTGTATTTAATTTAATGTGAATGAACAATGGAGTGAACAATATGTTAGATTTGATGAAGGCAACAAGGTGTAGCTTGTGTTGTGATAAGTTTGTCTTTTTGAGAAGATTTAGTATTGATGTCGAATTGTGATCTTATTTTAGCTTTAATCTAACATTATTTGCTGTTTATTTATGTTTAACTGTGCTGTACAATCATTTATCTTGCTAGATATGCTTCACTGCTTTCTAACCTTTGTGGCTACTGGCTAGTCTTAGTTAGCATGATAAAATATTATGAGTGGATGTCCTAACACATGTTGAGCAATGAAAAGTCCATTTGTTTTGGGAGTAAGCAGTATATAAAAATAGATCTGATCTTTCCATATGAAAGACTTAAAAACAGTTTGCCATCTATAAATATCTGAGAAAAAAAACACATTTGTCAATGTAAATCTATGGGATTTTTCACTTTTATTGTCTGCCAGGTGAAAATTGTTAGTCAGAATGCTAGAAAAGTATAGCAATATGGAAGTTTACCATATTGCATCCTTTGTATTAGATGAATGAGGGGTTTATGCTGAATCTTTTAGAGGATTTTTAATGAACAATCACTTAGCAGTGCATGCTCAGCATTGACTGCCGGGAAAACACTAGAATATCCCACTCGTTTTAATTTTTTCTAAGTGAAACGTGATGACTCATAAATGGCTTAATTTAAAACAATTAAAAAATGTGAATTATCAAACAACAAACCTCATCAACCTCGCGCTATGAGTTAAAGTCCCCCTGTGGTGAAAATCAAGATTTTAATGTTGTTTATATGTCTGTGTAATGTTTTTAATATGCTTTAAAACAAACCATGTGCAAATCCTAAGTCAACACCATTGCTGAGGATTTTCTCTTTAAAACTGCAGTGAACCAAAAAATACGAATTGAATTTGCTGGTGTTTCTGATGTCACAAACTACCATGGTAACCAATCACGACAATGTGTGATCAAGTGGATCTCTGAGCTGGTGTGAGTGAGTGGAGGCGGGGCTAATTTGCATATTCATAGAATCGCGTATACTAAATGAAGCAAGGTTGTAGAGTTCAATTCAAGCTATTTTAAGGCATGACGATTTTGTTTTTCAAGGAAAAAACGGTTCAATATGTCATTTTGGTGATTAAAGATGAGTTTTAAGGGATACAATTAATGACTGCAGGGGGATTTTAAGAATTGCATTGGGACGTTTTGGAACACAATAACACATGAAATTGAGCTAGTTAGAAACGTTTGCATTCATGTAATTCGTGTACTTGCATATTATATAATCTGTTTCGTCCTATTTCCAGCCATACCACACCAATACCAACAATACCAACAACAAACTCTAACATGCACGCATATACAAACTCTCTTTCTTTGTCTCCTAACAGGCATGGATTGTGCAGAGGAGGAGGTGGATTTTAACTGGGAGGAGTACCTCGAAGAGACTGGAGCCACTGCCGCACCTCACACTTCATTCAGACATGTGAGAACACACAGACAGAACGTCTCAATATATTTATTTATTGAACGAAATGTTTAATTCAGCAAGGACGCATTGAATATGGCATTAAATGCTTTAGAGTCAATGACTGGATCATTATTGCAGTGATTATTGTTTATTTCTAGAATGTTATAATTGATGCATAAATTATACCAAAAATTGATGCACCTCTTGATGAAAATAAATGTTGTGATCATAGGCAGAGCATGCCATGGGTGAGAAATTAACGGGGGCTTGGGCCAAATATGCACCTGCACATTTAAACTAAATCTAGTAATAAAATCTAGTGTGTTGAGATTAGGAATGCAATGGCCAAGACATTATGACATTATGTAGGCTAAATAAGATGTCCATTGTACAGTCAGCTTAATTGATTAGCAGAACTTTGTGAGATTGCAATGAATTGAGATGAGTGACAGCTTAGTGATTAAAGGGAGCGCTTTGTTTCCAGGCGATAATCCATTCAGAATTTGAAAACGTAGGCTATGTTTTGCTGCATTAGTTAAGGCAATGGTTAGGTTATTTATTGTTCGAACTGGTTGGCATGCCAAATCATGCATATGCTTGCCTGTTGAAATTATAGTAATTTGTGAACATAACCACTTTAATAACAAGAGCGTTTATGCTGAGATGTATAGGTTGTTGAAAGGCGACACGTAACTATTTCATGACATTCTGTTTAAATGTGTTTTTAAGGAGGAATCACATCTAGCCTTACCCTAGAGTTGGTTCACCCTCCGCCAATGGTTGTGAGGTTATTTTTGAAAAGGATTTTTGGTCAAGATCTTGTATTGGCAATGCAAAGTCGAGCACTCTGTAAAGTCTCTTCCAGGACATCCCAAAGACTTTCAATGCATTTAAGGTCTCGACTCAGAGGTGCTAATTCATGTGTGAAAATGATTCTTCATGCTCCCTCCCAACCATTCTTTCACAATTTGAGCCTGATGCATCTTGGCTTTGTCATCCTAGAATATGGCCATGATCTCTTCCTACATGAAAAGTGACACACTCCATTAATTAGGGTTAGAAGAACTGTTGCCAAACAACATGCTAGAAACATATTAATCACTGCAATAAAGATCCAATCAATGATCCAATCATAGATTCTTAAGCATTTCCCTATTTAAATCCAAACATCAACTTCTTTTGGTTGGGTAGTGTATACAGTAGTCAACATTTGACGTGGATCAAACAAGTTCATCAAAGTTGTCCTAAGACAAGAACGTGTATTGTTCAAAATTCACGTATAAGTTTAATGCAAGGTTTTGATCCACTTCAAATGTTGACTACTGTATGAGTTGACGTGGAACATTTTTTCACTTTAAAAAGTGAGCAAGGTTACAAATACAACCCAGACAACATGAAATACAGGTTAGATTTGGTGCTTTGTTGGGTTGCTACTTGATGCCAAATTTGAGCCCTAAAGCAAAACCAGTTGAGAATCACACCCATTACAACAGTTACTAGATTTGTTTTTTACTTTTTAAAGCCGTCAATAAGCCCATACTTTTTTCATGGAGGAATACTTATTCGTTATACCCATTCTGATTGAACCTCACAGGTGGAGCTCAGTCTTCAGAGCAGTTTTCAGCCTGGAATGAAGCTTGAAGTAGCTAATAAGGGCAGTCTGGATACATATTGGGTGGCCACCATCATAACCACATGTGGTCAGTTGCTATTGTTACGCTACTGTGGCTATGGAGACGACCGCAAGGCTGATTTCTGGTGTGACGTCATGACAGCCGAACTTCATCCTGTCGGCTGGTGCGCTCTGAACAACAAAACGCTTCAGCCACCTGAAGGTAAGGCGCAAATGCACTCAAACTAAGTCCAACACACATTCAGAGATACTTGTCTATTTAAACACAGATTAAGTTCATTTAAAACAGTCCCTCCCGGCTAAACAAATGACATTCAAACACACACACACACGCATTTCTTCTGACTAGAGCGGCCCACCTTGTTTATTCTGATAATCAACGGCAGAAAGGGTTTAAATACTAATAAACAAACAATGCAAAGTTGTATGAAAATACACGCATTGTCCTCCATTGTGAGCACCATGAGATTTCATGTACTGTAGCTTCTGTAACAGCTGGAAAGTCTTTAGGTTTAAATGGATTATCTTTTCCCAACGGTTGGATTGATTCTTTGGAACTGGATTCTGGTTATCAATGTTATCCAATGGACCATATAATTTCTTCATGAACTTTAACCCTGATATCAATGTTCGTGCAAACACATCACTGGTGATCAGTCACAATTCTTTATATTAATGCTGCGCTTGCTATTATTTGCGCGTTTATATGCGTGTCACTTGCTGCTTTTGGTGAAGTTCTTCTCGGAAGTATAGTTGAATGCTTCACACAATGTTTATTTTGTCATGATGGTCAAGGTGAAATTGTTTGTTTGCTATAGACCAGGGATACCCAATCCTGTTCCTGGAGAGGTTCAGATCCAACCCTGATCAAACTCACCTGTCTGCAATTATCAAGTGCTCCTGAAGATCTTAATTAGCTGCTTCAGGTGTGTTTGATCAGGGTTGGAGCTGAACTTTGCAGGATCTCCAGGAACAGGATTGGGCACCCTTGCTATAGACCAGGGATGGGCAACTTCAGTCCTGGAGGGCCACTGTCCTACAGAGTTTAGCTCCAACCCTGAAAAAAATCACCTGCCAGTAATTTTCTAGTGATCCTGAGGACCTTGATTAGCTTGTTCAGGTGTGTTTGATTAGGGTTGAAGCTAAACTCTGTAGGACAGTGGCCCTCCAGGACCGAAGTTGCCCATCCCTGCTATAGACAGTCCATGTCAGGATAGAGGCCCAAATTTAGTTAGAGAAGGGTTAAGGTACGTAAAATGTTCTATTCGAATTGAAACTGGTCAGGTAAATGTTTAGTTAAGAACACACGGACAAGTTACTCATTTGTTGAAGACGTTCACCATCCTGAACAGGAGATTCATTGGAGTAGAATAAAATAGAATTAGAATTGAAATTCTTGGAAATGTCTGTCTGTGGAGTTAATATGCTGTGCGATAGTAGTATACTGTAAAAAAATTATATGGCAACGTGTTTTTACATTGCTTTAACTCATCAAAATAAGTTAAGCAATTTTCATAACTTTAAAAGTTATACAAGATTCAACTCATTTTTTAAGTCAGTTTAATGTAATTTAAGTTGAAATTACTTAAACATCCAAGTTGATTGTACTTAAACATTTAAGGCAGGTTTTTACAGGACAGGTATGGGTGTATTGGAATAAATATCTACAAGGGGGAGAAATTAATTATAAAAATAAAATTTATTATTTGAATTTTTAAATTTTTTAAATATTGTTCAATTGCTATAAATGCAGTTGCTATAAAGAATAATATGTTTGGTTTTCTACCACAAGTAATAGTAGTAATAATGTAAGAAATTAAAAAATATTGATGTATAATGTTAAATATTTAAATAATACAAAAAAAACCCCTGATAATTGAATGGAGATTTGGATCAGAACTTTAAAATTGTGATTTTCATGTTTGTAGAAGTCATATAAATGAATTATAAAAAAAAAAAAAGTCATGGAAATTTCCATATCATTTCTTTCTAGTTAAGGGCCATTCACACAGAATGTGTTTTTGCTTTCAGACGCGTTTTCTAAAAATACGCAAGCACAATGGTCAAACTTATCTGACTTGCGTGTTTACATTGAAAAACAAAGGAAAAGTAGCGCAGTGGAATGTAAAAACACGTGACCAGCTCAGCTCTTTCTAGAAAATTATTTTCAAATATCACAAAAGAGTGGAAAAAATTCCATTGATAGGTCAAAGGTGGGGGACCTTAACACAAGTATAACTGTTCTAAGGCCATAGGCCAGTCATGACCATTTCAGGATTTTAGACATTCATTGAGGTACTGTGGTAAAGCGGAACTTTGCTGTTTGCCTACTGCAGATACATGCTGGAACGTGTGGTGTTAATAATATACAGTGCTCTTAGATGTTCTGTATTTTATTATATCATGTCATTAATCCTTTACAGGAACATAAACTTATGGCCTGATCTCTTCCAAGACATCTAAAATCATAATTTGGTGGATTAACTAATGTTTGACAGACTCAATATCTTTACGAACCACTGCACACGCCAGATAATAGGGATTGTTGAAAATTTAAAGAGTAATTAACTAATTTTTTAGTCACCATGAAATCAAAATGGACAATTCTTATTTTTTAAATGGACTATTGCAGTATTTATTATAAATGATTTATCCGTGCAAATCGAGCAGCATCTCTTCTTTTTTTTAACTGATGATGTGTTTACTGGCATGAGGGCGGGACAACCTGTCAATCATATGACATCACAGCAATAGCAAATGATCCAACAATCCTCAAAATCAAGTCCTGCCTTACTTTTTTTTTTTTTTTCAAGAAGCTGTTTCATTCTGATATACGTCATAATACACTTAAAAAAAATAACCCATTAAATGTATTGTAAAAAAAAAACTGCCATTAGCGGTTGCCAGAAATTCACTGCAAAAAATACTGTGACAATGTTTCCAGTTTTACAGGATGCATGTATATTTTACAACTTATAACCATATATTTCATAGAGTGATACAATGTTAATGTACCTACTTTAAAGTACCAAAATCTGCCCTATTACCTTAAAATGTACCAATAATCACCACAATAATACTGGTGGCACAATAGAAGTCACATGACATATATGTTCAAAACATGGTCAATGCTCGTTTATAGTGCATACAAAGACAAAACACCATCAGGGTAACACACATCACTACAATAATGCAATAAACTAAATAACAAAATATAACACAAAACACTAATGTACATTACTGATTACAAAAATAAAAATTAACAAAATTATTTATAGAAAAAATGTTTTAATCATATGTGATGATTAATCATATGCAGGGATTTCTGGAAATGTCCTTTTACTTCTTTTTTTCGTACATTATAATTCATAGTTTTCACTTCACTGTAAAACTGTAAAAAAAAAAAAATGGACAAGTTAGGACAACTGTTTTTACATTGCTTTAACTCATCAAAATAAGTAAATTTTCAAGTTTTTTTTTGTTATACAAGATTCAGCTCATTTTTTAAGTTTAATGTAATTTAAGTTGAAATGACTTAATGACCAAGTTGATTGTACTTAATTTAAGGCAGCAACTTTTTTACAGTGTTGCAAAACCCATACATTTTACGGGATTTTACAGTAAAATTACATATAATGTGCTGTTATACCATTTACAGTTTTTCATGCTAAGGTAACTTACAGTTAACAGTTTTACTCTAGCATAGACTTTATCTTTAAAAATGAAAAAACATTTTTTACATGTAGGAAAGAAAAAACTATCGCTACCTCCGTTTCATTGAGACTTTATACCTATTCTAGAAGAATCTAACCATACCTGTTTTTCTCATATCAGAAAAGGTTATTTTGGCAGAAAAGGTTGCGAACTATAAAGATAATCTGTCAAACAAAGTGTTCTATTAACAGACGCATGCTTGACAGGTCTAACAACAATAACAGGCAATGCTGATCCCAATTATGGTAGAACATTAAGTTATAATAATAATAAGCACACGTTGTTTCAACATGTCTGATTTTAGTTGGCTTTGAAGCAATCACTATATTTGAATAATTCTAAATATTGCAATAGTCAATGAATGTGCTACTACACCTCGGGCCTTTTAAAGGGACAGTTTACACAAAAAGGAAAATTCTGTCATAATTTATTCATTCCGAACCTGTATGACTTACTTTCTTATATGGAACATAAATTAAGAAATCTGTTTTTATGGAAGTCAATGGTCACCAAAACAGTTTGGTTACCTACATGCATTCAGGTTTGGAACAACATGAGGGTAAATGCTGACAGAATTGTTTATGTTACAGCTAACCCTTTAAGGTTTGAGGTGTGTGTCAGTAGCACATTCATATTTTCTCTTCCAACCTTATACATTTCATGTACTTGATCGCAAATAGTCATGTGTTGCATTCGGTGATTATTGCAAAACCATTTTGAAAGGGTTTATTTTGCGGTAATGACCAGCTGACTGTATATTTTTAGTAGGATGCATATCTTCAACAATGAGGAAATTTATGCCATTTGTTTTTGACTGCAGTGTTGGATTTTTGTCATTTTAATTTAAAATGTATGTTTAATACATCCTTCAATCGTGCATTTTAAAACAGTATTCCATGTTAAATCCTCTATGGAATACAGTTCGCATAATGAAAAATTCAACTCTATGGAAAGCATGTTTAAAGCTATGTTTTCATCCACTATTTTTATGCACATTTTGGGATATCGCATAAAAGAAACGCTAGATGGATTCTAAAAGTGCGCATAAAAAAACGTATGCACTCAACTGATTTGGAAAAACGTTTTATCGGATAAGAAAATATGCGCATAAACTACGATGGAAATACAAAAAAGAACTGAACGCATCTGAAATGTTGTTTTGGTCATTCTGAAATGCCTGTGCAAAGTCTGTCATCAAAGTTGTTTGGGATAATTACCTTCCAGAACTGTCTTACACGACTGCATTCCCAAACAGCAGGCAGAAAGCAAGAAAACTGTATTGTTTCGCACTCGGCGCAAGTAATTTATTATATATAAAATTATTATATACAGTGGCTTCTCCTACTGCAGCAACTTTCATTTTTCTTAGTGATATTTAGCGCCAGTTTATCAGGAAGTGATGATTTTGTTCTCTTCGGCTCACTAGATGGAAACGCGGCTTTATTCGCAAACGTTTTATGCAATATTCCAAGTTAAATTCACAACTTTGGATGGAAACATAGCTAATTACCACTGAAAATACATAGATTTTTATGTCAGTTTGAAGAAGAAAACAAAAATGTATACAGTTGCTTTCACTGAAAGTGCATTTGTAGAAATAAAAATGCTCTCTATATAGCTTAAATTACTATGTATAATCGATCTGAAACATTTCTAAAATAGTAAAACTTGATGTTCATGAAAGCGTACGTAAGCACTTACATAATTATTTAAAGCTATAAGGTAATGAAAATGCATTTAGGTTTACTTTATGGCCATTTCTTTATTTCTTTTTCAGTGTAAAGTTGCCTCAGTTGTCTGTCTGTTTTTCTGTGTATGTGTGTGTGTGTGTGTATGTTTTCAGAAGAAATAGATTAAATCTGTGTTTGAATTTCTAAGATAAGATGAAGTTTGACAGAGAAACACCATCAACGTTCACACTCATACTTCAAATATATAGAATCGCTGTGGTTGACATTCTTCAAAATGGAACTGTAATGTTCAAGAATAAAGAACCCTAAAGAACCTAAAGAACCCACGAAAAGGTTTTACGGGTGCTGTTTACTTTCCTGTGTTGATATGTCGAAAGAGGAAGTTGGGGCGGGACATACCAAAACACTCCTCCCCTTTTTTTTTTGTAACTGCCACTAGGTTTTAGTTTACATCACAGCTCGATAAACCACAGAGTGACATTTCTTTTGCAAATCAACTGATGGTTGGGAAAGGAAATAAAGGGAAAAAATGTATGACAATTAGCCCCTGTTTTCTTTCAGGGGTAGATAGTATTTATTTAATATGTATTTATAATTTAGGGTTAAAATTACATTTTCTTTGTAGAGATTATTTTTTGGGCATTACATCTAGCATGCAGATGTTAGCCTAAAAGCTAACAGACATGGCCTGAATTTTCTGAAATCCTCTGAAATCAAAAGTTTGTGAAAAACAGTACGCCAACTGAGTGGTACATCTGAAAACACAGCATTCGAACAACAGCTGGTGAAAAAAAGTGCACTGTAAAAAATTATTTGATCAATAAGTTATGTGAACATGTTTTTACATTGCTTTAACTCATCAAAATAAGTTAAGCAATTTTCAGGTTTTACAAAATTCAACTCATTTTTTTAAGTTCAAACTACTTAAACATCCAAGTTGATTGTACTTTTTTTTTCGTGTACTACTTTCCCCCGAGATTATGAAATGCGCATTCGATGGACACTTTACTATCCCATGAGGCCACGGGAGAGGATTTATGAATGACGCCATAGGTCACATGACAGTGACAACAAGGCGAATGTAGTGCATCCGGATTTCATTCATATCACACATTCATACTATACAGAAAGTACGTTTTAACGGTCGCAAAGTAAATTTCAAAATGTCAAATGTTGTAGGCCCTATTCTGTACAATATGTACGGATGCAGCGTAAGTCTTAAGAGTGATTTAGAGGAGGATGTGACATCATAATACATTTGAATCATTCAGTCAGTGAACAGCTGCAACTTGTAATGCTGTAATTTACATCATGTGTTTTGACAGGAAAGAAACTGATGATAGAAATAGAGTTCGTTAGCGTTTAATCAAATGGTTTATGGAAAACTATTGTCATCATAAACCATTTACATTAGCAAAGTTAATTTCAGTGAGTGCCAGAAGATATATGACTAAATGAAATGACTTGTGCAAATGTGAGTAAACCCCATTAATTAGGTTTTATAGTGTGTATAGAAGCTTAATTAAAAAAAAAATGTGTAGGCGCAGCTAGGAATATTGTTTGTTTAACCATGTTTGATTAGCGTCAAAAAAAGTAGTGGTTTGTTTGTATGTGTGTGAGTGTGCATGTTTAGTGTGTATTTGTTGGTCATCTTTTTTCCTGTCTGTTTATTTCTCAGATAACGTTTACCTCAGAGCAGGTAAGCCGAGCCTCTACTTCTCTCTTTCTCTCTCTCTGTCCTCTCTTCTCTCAAACCAAGGGCATAGCTTTGGTTTTAACATTTTCAAAATCAAATAAGCAGAAGCACCATGTTTTCACCATGTTTTCACCATATGATACCGCCTGATATAGATGATCAGTTGTTCAGAAAGAGTAGTTATACTGTACAAGTAGGCCTATACAAGATTATTTTAAAAAATAAATCTGTGTACACAGCTCTTGTTTATATTATACA
>NC_139966.1:38606708-38621708 GCF_963993115.1 Abramis brama | reverse complement strand
TGTTGTCTAAAACAGTGGGGCCGAAATTGCAATTTATCACATCTACAGTTCCCACAGATCATTTACATTTTACTGTTAATTCTGTCATCATCTACCCACTCTGTGTTTCTTGTGGAATCAAAATGTCAAAGCTGCTCTTTTCCATGCAACAAAAAAGCATAATGATCACTTGCTTTTTTTGTTCTTCTTTCAGACAAAACAAACTGTATTACTAGACTATTATTCAGCAGTCTCTTTTTAAATGGCTTAAGAATTTAAATTCCTCCAAACCGGTTTGACTTTCTTTCTTCCATGGCGCATAAAATTAGAAATTGTGAATAAAATTCTAGCCACTCTTACGTTTTGTTTGATGAACAGACAAAATGTAAGTTTTAATTCACTAAAATTCTTGTCTGTCTGTCCCTTTTTTCATGAGCAAATATTTATTTTATTTCTAATTCTTCTTACTATTCCTTTTTTTAATTGAATTGTTTTTATCCAGTTCACTAAACCTGTCTGTCTGAATGATTTGTTTTCTAAATTAACTGCTCCGGTTATTGAAATTCAACACGCCGACATGATGAACTTGCTCAGTGAAAAGAACTAGTTCAATTTCACTGTCCGTACACAAAGGTATGACTGCTTGAAATATGACACTGATCATATTTACAACATTTATGATTTTCATTATACATTCATTATAACTACATGAAAAAGAGTGACCGGTACATTTTGCTAAACTTTTTTTGTGATCCATGGACAAAAGTCAGTTTGTAATAACATGAGGGTGAGTAAATGGTGACATAAGTTTAATTTTCTTCTGTGAACTAGTCTGTACCCCAATCTACTCCCATGCATCAAGATGCATGATTCATCTGTCTATATGTCTGTCTTGTTCTGGAACTTTTCCTATCTTTTGCCCCATCTTTCTCAGAAATTCTCCAGAATTCTTCTTCATTCCTCAAATATTTTCTGTTTATATTCCTTCCTTGTTCCTTATGCCTGTTTGCTGAGTTCTATCTGTTAGATGACGTATGTACGAGTGTGTGAGAGAGAGGTGTGAAGCTCATGGTATAGTGTCAGTGTGAGCTTATGTATTTGCATGCATTTGTGTAGCTGAGACGCACGAAGTTAAGGCAACTCTGGAGGTCATATGTAAAGCTACTCAGCCTGGCATGCTTCACTAGATGCACGCACATGTTTGCATGTATATCATTACATATTTCAAACATGTTTTTCTGTTTCTGTGTTAAATGTTCGTATATCATGCATTTGTCGGTCGGTCGGTACACAATCATTCTGTAGCAGCCGGGGGGGGGGATCACACTGTAAAAAAAAAAGATATGATCAATAAGTTATGACAACATATGTTTTTACATTGCTTTAACTCATCAAAATATTATAAAAAATGATATTAAAAAGTTATACAAAATTCAATTAAATGTTTTAAGTCCGTTTAATGTAATTTAAGTTGAAATTACTTAAATATCCAAGTTGATTGTACATAATTTAAGGCAGCAACTTTCTTAACAGTGCATAAAGAGAAAGTTTTAAACCAGAAAATGTAAAAATTCTATACATAAAATTAAACAAAATTAATTTACAACTACTTATTAAAAATAAAAATAAAAGCTAAAATAAATGATATTACAGTTTTTCTCAACCTCTGACTCCTCTTGCAAAATGAAACTTTCACCTCAAAACAGTTTTACCTGTGTTCAAAATCAAATACTGCTCTCAAATCATAAACAAAGTGATCAAAATGATATACACTATCAAGCAGTCAGTAAACAATACATCAAAAAATAGAAAACACATTGTTCAAAATATAATATAATATAGTTCTCGAAAGATATCTATGGACTGCTATTCTGTTTAGACTTACCCGTGACGCCTTACTGTACCATCAAAAATTTCATTTGTGACATACTGTATGACTGCACTTGATAAAAGGAAATAAAAAGAAAAGTAAAAAACAAACAAAAAATATATAGTTCTCAGGGAGAAGTACATTTTTAATCTCAAAACAAATTTCATATTTTTCCGTCATTGTCTTTTGATGAACGAAAACATGTTCTATCATAGTAGCTCAAAATTGATCAGCTATTACTACTCTGCTTTGCTCTTTGCAATTTTATTTTTTGTTCTTCCTCCTCCTTGTACCCCTATTTTTACAGTACTGTACCCTGCATCTCACAAACTTGTCCTTTGTCTCTGTGATGCTGTAATTCTTGTTCTTTGTTGATATGAACCTGCAACCAGTCAACATCTATTGAGCAGTCAGTACTGTTAACAAATGGAAAGCACAGTGTTCAGGGCCATACAATTTGTTCATTGTACAGTATACAGCCTATAATGCACTGTATTACAGTATACAATACTAAAAGGGACAAAAATCAAAGGAGTAAAGATGTGATCAGTGTGCTTCTTCTTGTCTTTGGGCTGGGTCAGGCCAGGCCAGAGCACTTCGTCGACATCCCAAGCAATATTGTCCCCCCTCCTCCCCCTCTTCCTCTTTCTTGCCCTCCTCCTCCTCCTCTTCCTCCTCGTCGCCCTCCTCCTCTTCCTCCTCCATACGCACTCGTCCTCTCACATTGTTTCTTCTATCCATTCTCAGACTTTCTCCTTCCCACCGTCAACAACCTGTTTTCTCTCTGAACTGGCTTATATTGGTTGTGTCACATCATTTGAAACAGGTTAAATCAGTTTTGAGTGGTTGTGTTCAATCAATGACATGTGTTCTCTATTTGTATTTGATTGTTGCCACTTGTGTTTACCAGTATGGATGGCGTGTGCATTAGAGTGCAGAATGTGTTTTGAGAATGAGAATGTGTTTAGAGTTTTGCTGAAAAGTCTAAGTGAGATCTGCAAATTGTGTTTTACCATGTGAAATGGTTTAAGGTATTGACAACAGACTGCTTAATTAGCTAAATGAGTTCAGGCAACTGAGAACTTTGTTCAGCCAATGTGTTTTAGTGTTTTAGCAATTGAGAAAAACTGTAAATCCTTGAGTACAGGTAAAATTATTATGTATACTATGAAATATGAATATTCATTATGAGATCTGATTGAGATAAGATTACATTTATTATGTTATTAACTTTCCTCTGCCATTGACGGAATTTCAACTTCAACTTTTTTTTTAATAATGCTGGCGGGGAAGAGTTAAATTATGAGTGTTTATTATTATTATTAACTCTGTGTGTTAGCTTATGGCAACCTAAATCCTAATCTACATGTTAAAATTGGGGAAACAAGCAAAATTTTATATCCAGTAATAAATAAAAATATCTCTAATATAGGCTGATAACCGATTTGGTACCAATATATTTTGCATCTATAACAGTGTTTAGTATTATTACACTATTATATTAGTTATTATTATTATTATTATTTGAATGAAGATTTATTTTTATATTTTCAGTTTTTATTATTTATTTTTTAAATCTCTCTCTCTCTCTCTCTCTCTCTCTCTCTCTCTCTCTCTCTCTCTCTCTCTCTCTCTCTCTCTCTCTCTCTCTCTCTCTCTCTCTCTCTCTCTCTCTCTCTCTCTCTCTATATATATATATATATATATATATATATATATATATATATATATATATATATATATATATATATATATATATATATATATATAATTTAGTTTTATAGTATTTTTGCATTTGTCATTAGTTTTTTTTTAATTTAAATATTATATTTTATTTAAATTAGGGCTGTCAAAGTTAGCGCGTTAATAACGCGTTAACGCAAAATCATATTAACGGCACTATTTTTTTTAACGCTCGATTAACGCAGCGCGTATTTTCTGTTTGACCCATGGCCCAAAACCTAGTTGGAGAAATGGAGATACACAGTGTTGCCAACTTAGCGACATTGCAGACCCATTTAGTGATTTTTTCCCTTCAACAAAGCGCCCAAACCTTATTTAGTTTCTGAGAATCTACCGGTACCGCCGGTAGCCTACTGCTCTCCCAGCACGCGCGCGCGCCTCTCTCTCTCGCTCTCTCTCTGCGTCTCGCGCTGGAGAGAGGATCGAGCAGCGCTTTAATTCAGTTAAACACAGATATGATGTTGCTTCTCTAATTTTACATGCAAGTATAGCCGAAATCGCAAAACAGATACTGTGTTTATCTTATGTGTATTTGATTTCATCAGACGACGGCTCGATTATCAGGATTATTGTGCAGATTAACATCTTGGAAGGGAGAGCTGGTTATGTCTTAATGGGTCGCGTTTCAGTCACCATTTCATATTCATTCCATTGTTTGACAACAGAAACAGTAAAATATACCAATGAAAACAGTTTTATTGAGAATTTAGCTTCATCAAAATGGGCACAGAGAGAGACAAACTATAATGTAGCCTAATAATAAATAATAAATGTACATTTAGCATTTTCAGAAGAGCTGCCCTGTCATGCAAAAATCTAAACATATTTGTGTTAATTGCTCAGTGCAAAGAAAGAGAAGTAATGGGAACCTGGTATTTCTTTGTTCTTTCTACATGTGTCTAATAGACATGAACAAGTTCTTTGAAAAACATCTATGACCTTTGAAACATGTCTCTTCATGCTCTATGTTGACTATGGTTTCAATAATAAACATACATTTGCATAAAGCATCCATATTTATCCATGCCCACGTTGATTAGAGTATTACAAACTTGAAAAGTATTAATTTAAGGTACATTTAGAACAAATAAAAAAATGTGCGATTAATCACGAGTTAACTCATGACAATCATGCGATTAATCGATTCAAATTTTTAATCGATTGACAGCCCTAATTTAAATATTTCTATATCGTTTTATTTTCATTTAAGTTTTAGTAACTTTCATACTTCAACTTCTTTTATTTCACAAAAAAAATTGTTTTGATCAGCTTTATTTCCATAAAAAAAATAATTTTAATAGTTTTAGTTAATAACAACACTGATCCATAAACTATACAGTTCTGTTCAAAAAATGTAAATACATCTTCCAAAATTGGCAAGATATTTATCATTTTTAAAATGTTTTAATAAAAAAAAGGAATCCTACAATTCATTATTCATATATTCCACAAGACAAATAATAATAATGAGTATTCTGTTCAAATAATTACATACCATTGGTTCTCCTTTTCTGTTTATCGTCTTTTGTGATGTTGTGTATGAGTCCTCAGTTTCTCCTGAGTAGCAAAGCTGCCTACTGTTCTTGACAAAAGGCCTCCAGGTCCTGTAAGTTCATTGGTTTCCCAGCATGCTCTGCACATTTGATTTCTTCCCCACAGTGACTTTATGATGTTGAGATTCAGCTTTGGCATTGAGTCAGGACAACTGAAGGACTCATACAGAACTGTTACAAAAGGCTGCAAGCAGTCATTGATTCTCAAGGAGACACCATGATACTAAGAACCAGGCATATGTAAAGTTTTGCAAAAGATCGTGTGTGCAAATGAAACTATTTTTTTTAAGTGCACCCTCACTTCTCGCATCTTGGTTTCAATTCGACTAGGACATGACAGCAGTTTCCACTGATTCAAGATTTTTTTCATTAAAAAGAATCGAGTAAACAGAACCCCAAAGAGCTAAATGATTCATCACTATATTAAATAAAAAAACTTGTTTGCACTTTATTTTATGTGTACTTACAGTGTACTTACCCAGGAAAGTACTGTGTAAAATAAGGTAACTAGGTAGGATTAGTGGTAGGATCAGGGTTAGTACCTAGTTTTTACCCAGTTATTGTTATTACTATAGTAAAACAAGGTGATACCAAGAACCTTTATCTGTCTTATAAAAACTGTCTTATAAACAGGTGTTTTACCCGTATTTTGAATTACACATTGCATTGCATTGTATTTTAGGGTTAAATGAAATGTCCATAAACTTAATGGATAATGTCCTTTTTTTCTTCACTTTTTGTTTTTTTTGTTTTTTTGGAAGAACCAGTAAATCTGAACCGAACAAACATAAATATAAAGTGATAATGAGGAGATGATGAATAAGTTTGATTATCTGATGAGTGTCTATGACAACTGATGACTGGCGGGAAACTAAGACAAAGAAACACGCATGACTGATGAAACTGAAAGTCCATGAAAACAGAACTGAGTAAATAACATTACCTACCTTTTTATTTATAAATTATGCAAATTTTTTATGTAAAAATTAGTGTTGTCAAATCGATTTATATATATATATATATACACACACACACACACATACAAACTTGGTAACACTTTACAATAAGGTTCATTAGTTAACATTAGTTAACATGAACTAAGAATGAACAGTACTTCTACAGCATTTATTAATCTTAGTTCATATTAATTTCAACATTCTAATACATTATTAAAATCTAAGGTTGTATTTGTTAACATTAGTTAATGAAATGTGAACTAACATGAACAAACAATGAACATCTGTATTTGTATCAACTAACATTAACAAAGATGAATAAATACTGTAACAAATGTTTTGCTCATTGTTAGTCCATGTTAGTTAATAAAATAATAGATTAACTAACATTAACTAATGAACATTATTGTAATGTGTTACCCTAAACATTTATGTTAGATGCTATTAATCACGACTAATTGATTTGACAGTACTAGTTCAAATCATACTAACACTATAAGTGCACATCAGGAAAAATTATATTTATATATATATACACACAAAAATGCAGTTCATGGCCCTTTAAAAAAACATAAACTGCTTTTGAACAAGAACCATAGTTGTCATGAAGTAGTTCAAGAACTAAACATTGACATTGGCTTACAGTTTTGGGCCAGATACGGGTCATTGGGCACGTACCCATATGGGTGTCATGCAGGGCAGTATAAATATTTTCAATTGTGTAATGGCCAGAGGCGGCCAAAAGCAAAGTAAGAGGAATACTTGGAAAGATCAACCAACATTCTGACATCAACCAACAAATTATTACATTTTGATCAAATATTTCACACTTTTTGTTTAATTGGACTGAAAATCTGTGCAAAACAATTACAGGGGCCGGTTGCATTAACTGCTAAGACTATAGTCTTAAAGGTTAGTCATCACATTTTTTTTCTTTAAGACTGTTCATAACTGTTTAAAGCCAGTTACATAAAAACGTAGACTGGTCTGGTCTAATTTGATGCTAAAAGGTAAGAATTGCCCCTTGACTAACTGCTAGTTGGTCACACTAGTACTTTAGACAGTCTTAACATAATGGCTATGTTGACTTTTTACAAAGTAAATAAGGTCAATTTCACTTTACCTGTGTTCTGTATTAACTGAACCAATTATTAATTCGTTCATTTATTAAGGTGGATGTTTAACAGCTATTAAACATTCAGGAAGCTACTAAACACACACACACTCAAGCACACATGGAATATAAAGGCCTAAGATTAATCGCATAAATATGTGTTGAATTTCATTGTTATGCGCTAATGTGATGAAATGATCCCGTTCCAGTGAAGAGTGTCGAACACACGGCCGGAGCCGAGAGCTTAGACGCTGGGGGGTTGTTGGCATGGCAACGGTCGCACACTCCCGCACTCGAGCGATTAGCGTACACACTCGTGCTGCAGAGATTACACGCTGGGACACAGCGGCGTTTTGCCACAAGCACTCTTTCACACACACAATCAGACTCAACCTTTTCTTATTGGAATGAATTACAGAAGTGCAGGTCTTACACACACTAATATTGTAGCCTGGCAGACAGATAGAGATCCTTCATATATTTCTGTGGTCAGATTTGATCATCAAATCAAATGCTTGGGCAAAATGACTTGTGGGCGTTTAAATAAAATCATGCTCTGTAGTGCATTCTTTTTTTCTTTTTTTTTGCATTGTATTAAAATCAATATGAAAGTTAGAAAAATGATTAAACCCTGAATATCAATAAAATCTAAATCTAATGTGTTTCAGTAAAAAGTGTATATACAATTCTGTATTATAATTATAATAATCTATTTAATTGTAAGTTTTTTGATGCAACTTAACATTAAAACAATACATTTGTTACACTATAATAATGTTTTTAATTTTTACTTTTTTGATGTTACTTTTAATATATATTACTTTATATTCATTATTATTTTAGTATACAGAAAATAACTACAATTAAAAAACTTTAACATACACACACACACATATATATATATATATATATATATATATATACATATATATGTATATATATATATATATATATATTATTTTATTAACTATTAAATTATATATTATTTTAAAAACACAAACCAGTCTAATATCCTTGAGTTAACTTGATTAAGCAATGACCTTTTTTGCTGTTAAAAATAGTATCCTGGATGTACTATTGGCAGGCAAACAGGAAACCATGTTATCCACGATTCAGATACACAGGACAGGTTGTCAGTATCATAACACTGCTCTTCCTTCAACTCAGTGTTTTCTTCCCCTTCCTCTCTTGAATAATTGCCTTGATTACATGAGCGAGAGAAACTCTTTAAATCTGGCCCGCTGTTTACAGAAGATTGTTGGAAGATATGCAAATCTGCTTTTGCATAATCAATATTTGCATAGAGACTCCCTAGTGCAGAAAAAAGGAAGCGCAAAACGGCTCATGTGTTGCAGATAGTGTCTGTTTGAGTTGTTGTAAATTATGCATTTATTTATGTGATCCGAACAAGTCTGTGCAGCCAAGAGCAATTTAAGAAAATGCGCCACAACGGATTTTAAGTAAACTTTGCAACATATTTAAAAATATGTACAAAAATCTCTTGTAGAATCTCTTGAAGCCATAATTACAATATCACAGGGGAAAAAAAACCCCAATGAGAGCTTGTTAACATCCTTTTTGTTTCTAGACAGCAATTATATTAAACCAAACCTTTGCTTACCAATCGCATCGTTTAAATGGAAATGTAACTTGTTGTAAAAAAGCGTGGTGATGAATTTAAAGTGTATCCGTTGCTCTATTCCTGTCTGTAAAACATCAAGTTGAATGGCAGACAATGCAATGACAGAGCAGAAAACACTTTCAATTATACTGTATATACTCTTCGGTCACTCCAATTCTACCATATCTCAGTCCCATTTATTAAAATGTAATAACTTGCTACAACTCTTGCACAGTAAAAAGGTGTTCAGTTAACTTACTTAATAATTTTAAGGCAATGGGTTTACTCAATTTTTTGAAGTAAATAAACGTAAAGCTTAATTGAAAAAATTAAGTTATGTGAACTTGACAATTCCACATTAATTATTTCGATTAAGCATGAAGTTTACTTAATAATTTTAAGGCAACGGGTTTCCTCGATTTTTTTTTTTTTTTTAAGTTAAGTCAACTGATCACTTTTTACACTGTAAAAGACTAAATGGAACAAGCCTAAATAATTGTGATACTTATGTAATACTCGTATAATTATTGTATAATGATTATGTAATAATCGCATCATGATCCATCTTATGCAATTTTGATTTTCTGGTCAATTTGATCTAGTTTGAAGGATTTTAGCTATTTACTGGAAAACAAGTTGACTATATATTGATCAAGAACATTATTTTTGTGTTGATTATTATTGGCCAATTGTTCCCCCTACAACCCTACGACGGTCTCTCTCTCTCTCTCTCTCTCTCTCTCTCTCTCTCTCTCTCTCTCTCTCTCTCTCTCTCTCTCTCTCAGGGCAGAGCTCACACCCTTGTGAGTGGTGTCATGTGTTATTGAGTGAAGCAGTTGTGACGTAACAGGGCAGAGACAGTGTTTGGCTCTTAGAGTCAAGCTAACAGTCAACAACCATACTGGCCACCTTGTAGAACTTCAGCAGTGTGAATTCTGCTGATGCAAACGTACAGTTTGTGCAAACGATGCACAACTTCGTCATGATTAATGTGTTGTTGTTCTTCTCTAACACGTAACTAACTAGCACTTCTCTCTGTGGCGGTACCATGTAGAATTATGCAGAAAGCAGGAGGTTTGTGTCCGTTTAGACAATGAAATTCAGAAATTGGCTTCTTGTTGTATGTATTTGTAATGCATATGTGAATAATTAATGTGGCTGACACCATTGGGAAGGGAGTAGCAAGATGTTTGGGAGAGGAAGTCAATTAAACAGTAAAACTGTAAATCTGTGGATGTTAGAGAAATTTGGACATATATATATATATATATATATATATATATATATATATATATATATATATATATATATATGCTGACAAAAATGCTAAATAAAACACTTTCACTGTGGTCTCTGATGTTTGAATCTGAGTGTATGTATGCCTGCATGTGTAGATTTTTTTTAAATTATACACACACACAAACATGTGCATGGTAGATACTGTATTATCAAACAGCAAAGTATTACATTAGTTCCAGCCATAAAAGTATGGAAATTGTCTGTGTATTTGGATTTATAGTGTGTGAAATTCATTATCTGCTCTTTTCTGATCTATTTCAGCTATTAAAGAGAAGTACAGTGACTGGGCCGAGTTTCTTATCAAAGAGCTCACAGGTTCACGGACGGCACCGGCTAACCTTCTTGAAGGGGTGAGAATGATGTTACACTTATTTGTTTAGTATACAAGAACATCAAAAATGTCCTTAACATTAACAATTGTGTAAATGCGTAAACAACAGCAGAAATGAGATTTACCAGCCTATCACATGGAACAAACATTGGACCAAATATGATGATATTAACAGCCAATACAAAGTTACAGATAAAACTGCACCACAATACCATAATTCTGTTTATTGGCTACATTATTAGCACTCTTGGGTCATGGTTGAGAACCATCGAATTATGGCGAAAATTTAATTTGGAATGGCCTTAATCAGAGTATACAACATTTAATTTGACGTGAATGAAAACAAGACTGTATAGATCTGTAAAAATCCCATCATTGTCTGTGACAGCAAGACAATATTAGTTATGGGAAAAAATTACACGCCTAATGTCCATCTTTTACTCTTCATTTTGATGCGTTTAATGCTAAATAAAATGAACGCGTCACATTTTTTCATCCAAAATACAATACAATTTTTCAATACAATTTTTCCAAACTCTTAAGCTGAGTCTTCCCCAGAGGATTCAAAGGCAGCAACCGAATCAAGAGTTACATGTTAAATTGCAAATTCCTTGATAAATGATTTACCTAAATGAAGAATATTATTTCTTTGTCTCTCTCATCTCAGCCATTAAAAGGTAAAAACACAGTGGATCTGATCGTGGTAGGCTGTATTTTGGAAGTGCGTGATGACTCCGAACCTACCGTGTACTGGGCCGCACAAGTCCAGTGTAACGTCGGTGGACGTTTATGCCTCAGCTATGTTGGATTAAATGACCCCGCCCACTATAGGTGGATGTTCTACCTTGACAACAGGCTCCGCCCCCTGGGATGGGCCAAAGAGAATAATTTATCAATGAAACCGCCCACAGGTGAGAGCATTAACCTGTATTTGATCAGTATAAATGACTTTGCAACTAAACTAAAATATAGTCAGTGTTGATTCAATTGCATAATTAAGTTAAATGAATTGATTATTAAATTTAAATAAATGGAGATTAAATCTAAATGAAATCATTAAATAGGCTAAAATACATTTAATACTTTTTTCAAGTTTCCATTTTAAGGTTTTGAGTTAAAGCAGGGCAGTTCATAGTCATACTTTTTGCATTTTTCTTGAGGCTTCCCCTTTCTTATGCAAATTGATCTATTTGCACTATTGCCAAGTTTTTGACAGTGTACAAAAACTTGTTCCATTGCCAATTTCTATGTACAGCCTGTGTCTGACTTCCACAGTCTAATAATTATGGATCTGAATTCACATTTACCTAAAGGAAACCTTGCAAATAAGTTCAAAACATGTTTTCTCATGATCTTGCATTTCTAACAGATATGCTTAAGTAATGCATAAGAAATAATTGATATCAGTCAATGCATTAAAAGGTGTAAATGTTTACCTCAATACATTTTTCAGGCAGTTACTAGTTCAAAAGTCACTCTAGACTTAGTATTGATTACTTGGCCTGTCTAAGCAGTTATTTTGAGAAGAGAGAGAGAGAGTGTGTTAATGTGTGATTTCCTGCATCTGCTGTGACTCTCAGCAGTGTTAAGTGGTTGCGATGCTACAAATAGCCAAGCAATTAGTTTAACTACATGTCTCAATAGCAAGGTGATAGCATGACATTTTAAAATCATGTAGCTTTTCAGTAGCTAAAATATTTGATTGATTACGTATTAGTGTAGCGTTGACAAGAAGGTTCTTGTGTCTGTGTGTGCAAGAGATAGCATATTGGCTTATCTGTAATATAAATGACTGATTGGCACTAACATTATTACATATTGTACAACAGTTCTGGATAGATGGATGACTATTGGGTTGAAAAAAAAAATACTTTGATGGATAGATAAAATGATGGATAACTGGATGCATAGTTGGTTAAAAGGATGGTTAGATGAATAATTGTGGATGATTGATGGATGGATTGATAAATAGTTGGTTGAATAAATACTGGGATAGATGGAAAGCTGGATGGATGAAAAAATGCTTTGATGGATTGCTAACTGGATGGATGGATAACCACGGATATTTGATTAAATGGATGGATGGATAACTATATGGATACTTGGTTAAATGGACGGATGGATGGATGATGCATGAATGATAAACAGTTAGTTGAATACATACTTTTGGATGCATGGATGGATGGGTGGATGGACAGACGGATGGATAAATAGATGGATAACTGTATGAATAGTTGGTTAAATGGATGGTGGCTGGATAGTGGATGGATGATGCATGCTTGATAAATAATTGGTTGAATAAACACTTGTTTGGATGGATGGATGGATGGATGGATGGATGGATGGATGGATGACCATGGATAGTTGATTAAATGGATAGATAGATAAAGGGATGGATGGATGGACAGATAACTGTGTAGATACTTGGTTAAATGGATGGATGGATGGTCGGATGACTAAATGGATACTTGGTTAAATGGACGGATGGATGAATGATGCATCAATGATAAACAGTTGAATAAATACTTGTTTGGATGGATGGATGGATGAATGAATGGATGGACAAATAGATGGATAAGTGTATGGATAGTTGCTTAAATGGACGGATGGATGGATAGTGGATGGATGATGCATGCTTGATAAATAATTGGTTGAATAAACAGTTGTTTGGATAGTTGATTAAATGGATGGATAGATAAAGGTATGTATGGATGGATGGATGATGCATGATAAATAGTTAGTTGAATAAATACTTGTTTGGATGCATGGATGGATGGATGGATGGATGCATGGATAAGGTGAATGGGTGGATGAAGGATGGATTGATGAGTAGTTGGGTGATTAAATAGATGGATAGATAGATGGATGAGCTTGTGTTTCTCTCTTCCTCTTTCAGATCACTGTGATTTGAGGAGCAGCTCAGAATGGACTGAAGCTTTAGATCAAGCCACAGCTGAAGCCTTGAACAGTCCACTTCCACTGGAGGTCTTTAAGGTGTGTGTGTGTGTGTGTGTGTGTGTGTGTGTGTGTTGGGAAAGTTGGAGATGTGAGGCGTCATTTTACACAAAGCTCTTGATAACATTCCCATCTGATATCTGTATGTGTGTGTTTCAGGATCACGCTGACTTAAACACACACTCCTTCAGGGCAGGAATGAAGCTTGAAATGGTCTCACCAGTGGAACCCTTCCACATTCTCCCTGTGTCTGTAACTAAAGTACGTTCTTACACACACACACACACACACACACACACACCAGATGAAGGGTTATTATGCTAGAGGATATAATTACTAGCCACCGATCCTGACATCAGGCGTTCTGTCTCTCTCTCTGTCTCACACCATGTCTCTCTGATCTGCAGATCTACAATGAATACTACTTTCAGATCACAGTTGATGACCTCACTGCCGAAGCCCCGCCCACTTCTGTGGTGTGTCACGCCGACTCACCGGGCATCCTGCCAGTCCAGTGGTGCCTGAAGAATGGTGTTGGACTGGAGAGGCCACGGGGTGGGTGTGACTGTGATTTCTCTGCGTGCTAATGGGATTTTAACTATTAAATTCATATTCACTTAATAAGAGTCTATCAATGCTGTTTGCCTCAGATCTATCTCACTATTATTTTTATAGTGTGCTTTATTGGTGTAGAATGGATCTGTATTGCTTAAGCATTTGAGAATCAAGTTAGTAAGAAAAAAAAAAAAAAAAGAAAACTTAAGTTAGAAATAAAAATAAAATCTAGAATAAATATGAATATTAATATAAAAATGAACTATCTTTATATTTATATTCATATAACATTAATAATAATATATTTTAGCTAAAAATAATTAAGGATGAAGGAAAATACAGTGCAAATACAGTGCAATGTCTCTCTCTCACTCGCTCGCTCTGCCTCTCTCTCCCTGTCTCATTTGGTTTTTCTCAATGTCTCATTTTCTGTCAGGCTTTGAGTCACAGGACTTCGATTGGGCGGACTATCTCAAACACACTGGTACTGAAGCCGCTCCAGATGTGTGTTTCCCAAACGTAAGGCACTTTCTCTCGATTTCCCCTCGTCTTTAAATGACCACGAGTGCGGTTTTGATTTTATCTGAAAGAGGCTTTGGGGATTTCTTGTTAATTAGATAAAGTCTGATGAAAGTATGCCATCTATCGGGTTTTCCCATTGCGATGTTGATCACATTGACGCGATGACAAGATGCAAAAAATGTTGCTATGTTTTTGTGAGAAATACCCCTCCCCTCTTGTGTTTCCTGTTCTTCATAACGTTTAAAGTTGACTATTTGAACAATAAGGTTCAAATATATTGTGCGCTATATTTTGAATATGAATATATTCGCATTAGGTTAATAAAATAAAGTGCCATCCTTTATTATAACAGTGGTTTTCGAACTTTTTGGATGCCAGGGGCTTTAAAATATGATGATTTCCTTGCAAGAGGTAACCTTTCTAAAGTTTATAAATTTTGTTTTTGGTCGAATAGTAAGATGCAAGTAAATATATAAATTGTCTTTTTTTTAAGACAATATGT